>NC_142654.1:57876323-58176617 GCF_055504915.1 Nelumbo nucifera
TTGGTATGAGAGCAAATGCATCAGAAGTCTTTCCCTAAATCTAGTTTATCAGAAAAGGTTGGCTGACATAATCTGTATGGCCTGATTATGTCAGCAGATGTACAGCCAGTAGCATCTGGGTTTTCTTTCAAGGAAGCTGTTGATGTAAGGGTGTTCCTGTTTCTGCAATCTTGTTATACATCAGGAGATTATGGTGTGATTCTAGGTTTGCATAGGGATTATTCTGTGATTTCAGGTAATCTTGTATGTTGAGGCATATAAGCCATCTATTTGTTTGGATTAGGTTTGAGATTGATGTAGCAAAGGAAAGGGATTATCTTATAATTTCAGAAATTTAGGCCATATAAGGGAAGAAGATCCGAGTAGAGTAATAGAGGAAATCAATGGATCTATTTAGGGATTTCACTTCTGAAATAATGAAGAAAGATGCTGCAAATGGAATAATAAACACAAGAACTTGAAATGCGATACACAAGAAAGTGAATCACAAAAAAATGTGTCATCAGCAAACTGCAAGTGGGAAACCACTGGGCTGCAACTGCAACTACACATAAAGTTTAGTCCTAACCCCTCTTAGCCTACTCCTAGTACCTAATTTAGGAAACTAGTACTGATGCCAATTAGTTTGTTGGATCTTGATTCATTGAAACCAGCACAGAGAAATATGACAAACTGATGATATCTGATGCAAAAACATTTGATTACTTTCATTTTCATCAAAGAAATTATGACATTTTTGTCATAGTCTGTGTTTAATATGACATTTTTTGTCCAAAAAGAAAAAGAAAAAAAAACTAACCAAAGAAATTATGCAACAAATATTTGTTCTACCATGACACCGCTTATAATAATCCATGAAAATAAATTTTAGTTCCAGATAATGGCCTAGAATTTAGCTCATCTCTTGGTCCATACCCATCCACCCAGCACCCCCTGGCACACCTTTTTTCTTCACAAGCATATATGCATGCATGATGAACTGAAATGACAAAGCATAATATGTTTTCCAGCAACCATAGACCACCACTCACATGAAATCCAAAATGAGGTAAAAAAGAAGAACCAAATACCTGCCAACTCTCTCATTACCGAGGTAGATTTCCCAAAAGAATAATTCTTCAAAAGTGAAAAGATAGTCATTATTCCAACTATTATTTGGCTTCACAAGAAACAAATAAGTTTTGATGCATATCCATGTAAACAAATAGAACTCTATGTCAAGAAGATATACACCTTTGAGGAAGCGCTTAAGAAATCCCACACTTCGTGCTGCTCAGCAACATTGGCTATTGACAAAAGATCCTAAGGAATGAAACATGAGACAAAAGAAAAATAATTGGAATAAACACTTAAAAAAGGAAATGTGTCTGGCAACAAAATTTATACCTGCAAATATTTGTCAAGCTTAATGCAGCGTTGATGAACAATAGAATCAGTAGTACTTGATGAAAGGTATCGTTTTGGGGGCAAATGTAGTGTATAATTTGGTATGGCCTTAAGGTGTCGATGCAGACGCTCAAAGTTTCTATATCTGCACTCATTATGGTCCAAAATATCAGAAAAAAGAATGGAAGAAATAGATCAAGTGATGAATATGTAAACTTATGAACTTTGTTTACAGGCTAAATTACAGACTACCAGCCTATACTTTGGGGGTAGTGACACCTAGCTCCCAGAACTTTCATTTGCAACAAAGACCTCTTGAACTTTTAGATTCCAATACTTTCCCTTTAACTTTAAAAAGATTCTCATGTGACTATCATGTGCTTGTTAAATATTTCTAAATGCTTATAGTGAGAATAAGCCAAATGGGCCTTAGTCTCTTCATTTCATTTAAGTTATGTTTTATGTTATGTTTTCAGTTATGGGCCTGTTTTGCTCTTTTTTATTAGTTCTTTAGTTCTGGCCGCCCCATTAAGGGCATTCAGGGAAATTGTACTCAGATTAGAGTTAAAACAATAAAAGGTATCATTGGGGATGAGAGAGAGGATCGAACTCTTCTTTTCTTTCTTCCCTTCTCTTCTTCTCTCATCTCCTTCCACAAACTTTTGCAGAACTTTCTCTTCCTTCTTTTTTCTTTCTATTTTTCTGATTTATTGCAGGTGTATTTTACAACTGGGTATCAGAGCAGGTTCTCACCTTCAACATCTTTCTCCTTTCATGGCTCATACATAATGTGTATAGTGAACTGGTTGGCTGATTAATTAGCAGATTATGTAGCCCAGTTTGAGGGTTTGTAGAGAGGTTTGTGGAGATTTTCATCCTTAGTTGAGCCCAAGGTAGGTTCTTGGAGATTTTTCCCAAAAACCCTAGATAATTGGAGAAACCTTGTTACAAGTCCTAGAGACACTTTGAAGCTAGCACTTGGGGAACAAAGGGAAGCCTTTTGATTTTCATTAAGGGCGATTTGTGTTGAATAGAGTTTTGGAATCTCTGATAGGAGCGTGTAGAGAGAATGGGCCGAATGGGCCCTAGTATCTATTCTTTTAGTTTTGTAGTGTGTTATTTATTTGTTTGTTAATGGGCCTATTATTTCTTTTTTATAAGCTTACTTAAGTTCTTGCTTAGTTTCCCACCCACTTAAGGGCATACATGTAATTAACTTAATGAATGAAGATTAACAAAAGGATTAGAGAGGGGAGAGAGGAGATTAGCGAGCCCTTCTTCTTCTTCCTCTTCTTTTCTCCATCTTCTTCCTTTGTACTGCTGTCATCACCTTTTCTTCTACTTTTCTCTCTAATTTTAATCATATTTATATCAATTTGAGAGGACTGATTCACTTCTTGGTATTAGAGCAGGTTTCTTTGTTGCCTTTTTTTTTCTTTTTTCTCTTTTCCCATACACCCTTCGATTAGGAGAGTGTATGGAGAGATAGGTTCTCTATAGTTCAGAGGATCTTTTGGCTAGTTGGTAGAGGGTTTGGAGAGTTGAAGTCTGGCCAAAAACTGCCAAGAAGTGATGCTGTATTTTTTTTTTGCCCAAAACCCTAGCCGATTAGAGAGTTTCAAAGTTACAAGTAAAGGAGAAGCTTTTGGTGTGGCGCTCAGTGCTTGGGAGGTGTATTTTGACTTCTAAAAGAGTGTAATTCAGTCCTAAAAGAGATTAGGAAGCTCTGGTAGGAGCAACTGCAACTTCTCTCTTTCTCTCTGACAGTCGGGCACAATGAAACCTGAAGAAAACTGAAGAGAGAAGACTTGAGAGTTCAGCAATGAGGGTCTGAGAATGAGAGTTTCGAACCATCCCTCTCTCAGCACCCTAACACTCTTTTATTAAGATATATTTGAATAATTACAAGGAGGCCCTTAGTTGGGCAAGAATTTACAAAGAACTTAATATAGACAGGATGGGCCCAGAATAAGGCCCATTACAGAAAAGAAACATAAATAACAAGAAAGAATAAACAACCTATGGGCCATTCGGCCCATCTTCTCTACACTCCCCCTCAAGCTGAGCATAGATGTCAATCATGCCAAGCTTGCTGGTATCATGCTGAAGTTTTGCCTTGGGAATGCCTTTGGTGAGAAAATCTGCCAACTGTCCTTCAGATGTGATGAAAGGTAGACACACTTCACCCGAAGAGACCCTTTCCCTAATGAAGTGTCGATCAACTTCAATATACTTGGTTCTATCATGTTGCACTGGGTTGTAAGCAATGTTGATGGCAGCCTGATTATCACAGTACAACATCATTGGCTTGTCATATTCAACTCCAAGTTCTTCCATCAATGATTTTAGCCATAATAATTCAGAAACTCCATGTGCCATGGCCCTGTATTCTGCTTCAGCCGAAGACCGAGCAACAACCGATTGTTTCTTGCTTCTCCAAGAAACAACATTACCAGCCACCAAGCTGCAATACCCAGAAGTAGATCTTCTGTCATCAATGTTTCCGGCCCAGTCAGCATCGGTGTAGGCTTCAAGTTTCAGATGACCATGCTTGGTAAACAGAATACCCTTTCCTAGGGAGCCCTTCAAATAACATAGGATTCTCTCTGCTGCTGCCATATGAGTGTCTCAGGGAGCATGCATGAATTGGCTAATGCAACTGACTGCATATGCAATATCTGGCCGAGTCATGCATAGGTACAAAAGTTTCCCAAGAAGTCTCTGAAAGATTCCTTTGTCTTCTAACAATGTCCCTTCTGAGGCTGAGAGTTTATGACTCATATCAATAGGAGTAGCAACTGGTCTAGCACCCATCTTTCCAGTCTCGGAGAGCAAGTCAAGAACATACTTCCTTTGGGAGATAAGAATCCCATCCTTGGATCGAGCCACTTCTATACCAAGAAAGTATCTCAAGTCCCCCAAATCTTTAATCTCAAACTCTGTATGGAGAAAAGATTTTAGATCATGAATTCCTAAAACATCATTACCAGTCACTACAATATCATCTACATACACAATGAGGTATACTGCCAGAGGTCCACTCCTCTTCACAAAAAGAGTATGATCGGACTATGTCTGCACATAACCAAAGTTAACATGTGCTGTTCTAAATCTCTCAAACCATGCTCTAGGAGACTGTTTTAGTCCATAAAGAGATTTCTTCAGCCTACATACCTTCCCTTTCATATCAGTTTCATACATCCCTGGAGGAAGAGACATATAAACCTCCTCATGTAATTCACCATTCAAAAATGCATTCTTCACATCCAATTGATAAAGAGGCCAGTCAAAGTGAGCAGTTAAAGATAAAAGAACCCTCACAGATGTCATCTTGGCAATAGGTGCAAAGTTCTCTAAATAATCAATCCCATATGTCTGTGTATAGCCTTTTGCAACCAGCCTGGCCTTGTACCTTTCAATGGTGCCATCAGCTCGGTATTTGATAGTAAAAACCCACTTGCAACCGACTGGATCCTTCCCTTCAGGCAAATCCACCACTTCCCATGTGTCATTCTTGTATAGGGCATCGATTTCAGATCTCATAGCATCCCTCCACTCTAGAATCTTAAGAGCTTCTGACACAGACCTGGGAATAGGATGAGAAGCAACAGAAGAGAGATAGGCAAAGTATGGAGGTGAAAGCAAACTGTAAGAAAGGTGCTTGGAAATGTAGTGTGCAGTACACATCATCATCATCTGCATTTGCTCACTTGGGTATCCATGCTTCTGCAAACCCAGCTTCTATTTCACGTAATCATAAAATCCCCTGGATTATTGATTCTGGTGCATCAGACCATATGACCAGCTTGTCTAACCTTTTTTGTTCATATCACCTTCTCTCTGGTAAAGAGAAAATATCCCTTGCTCATGGGTCTCTTGCTCCCACCTCTGGCAAGGGGGATATCAAAACCTCTGACACCCTTGTTTTGTCCTCTGTTCTTCATGTCCCCAAACTTAATACCAATCATTTATCTGTTAGCAGCTTAACTAAATCCATGAACTATAGCATAACTTTCTTTCCTACTCATTGTGTTTGTCAGGACCTGAAATCTCAGAGGATGATTGGGAGTGGCCATGAGGTGAATGGAATATACTTGTTGGACACACCTGATACGAGTCTTTGACCACCTCATGGAGTAGCCTTGGAGTCAGTTTTGTCAGACTCAGTTGATAGAGTGATGTTATGTCATTTTTGGCCTTTTTCTGCTTTGAGCCATTTGTAAACCAAAATGTTTAAGGGAGTGTCTTGATCGAGTCATCATTGTGAATCTTGTGAACTTGCAAAGCATTGTAGACAGTCTTATTCAGTAAGCAATAAAAGATCCATTTATCCTTTTCATATTGTGCACTCTGATATGTTGGAACCATATCATTTGCCTACTATAGGGGGTTACCAGTACTTTATCCTTTTTATTGATGATTATTCTCGTTAAACTTGGATTTATCTCATGAGATCTCAGGATAAAGTATCGACTATTGTGCAAAAATTTCATGAACTTATCCGTACCCGTTTTAATACCCAGATCAAAATATTCTATTCTAATAATGCTAAGGAGTATTTTGAGAAGAACCTTCATCCTACCTTGAAAATTTTGGGGTTATTCAACAAAGTTCTTGTTCTTACACTCCACAGCAGAATGGAGTGACGGAAAGGAAGAGCCGTCATGTGGTTGAGGTTGCCAGATCCCTACTTTTTGCATCCCATGTTCCTATTAAATTTGTGGGGAGATGTTGTCCTTACTATTACCTTTTTGATTAACCGTATGCCTTCTCGGGTTCTGAATTTCAAAACCCCCTTTAGCCTTCTCTTTCTGGATGAGGATCTCTTCTCTCTTCCTCTCCATGTTTTTGGGTGCACCTACTATGTACATGTTCATAGCCATCAAAGGCACAAGTTTGAACCTAAGGCACATAAGTGTGTTTTTCTAGGATATGCCTCTACACAGAAAGGATATTGTTGTTTTGATCCAGTCAATGGCACCTACTTTGTCTCTCGAGATGTTACATTTGCTGAATCTACTCCTTTCTTTAGTATTCCTCCTGAGGGAGAGCAATCTGAGGAGCCCTTTGCTATGTCTCCAGCAATTCCTCTTCTTGTTCCTTTTGAGTCATCTGCTGAGTTGTCCTCTTCTCCCACTGTGACCACCTCAAGTGTTCCTGCTCTTCCTCCTCCACCTCATCCTCCTATAATTCCCTCACATCCTGTTCTCCAAAGGTGGTACCAAATACACAGATTCAGGCATGGGCAAGTTGTTTCCACTCCTACAGAAGAGTCTCTTGCTCTTCCCATCATTACTGAGGTAACAGGTCAGCCTACCTCTGACCCATCTACTTCCTTCCCAAACCTTGATCTTCCTATTACCCTTCACAAAGGCAAGCGGAAGTGTACAGCCCATTGTATCTCTAAACACCTGTCCTATAGCCTTCTATCCCCTACCTATTACTCTTTTCTTGCTAATGTTTCTGTTAGGATGCTCGAGTCAGGGGTATTTTGGTCATTCTGGATTATCTGCTTGAGAGTGAAAGGTCTATTGTATCTGAGTTTAAATTATGTGTCCCATCTTCTATGAGGGACAAAATGGTCTTTCTTGTAACTCTATGTTTTTGAATAAATACAAGTGGGTCAGCTAGGAGAGAATGATTTTTACTCTCTTCTAGTCTGGCCAAACCTTCCTTTCTTCTTCTTCTTCTTCTTCTTCTTCTTCTTCTTCTTCTTCTTTCTCTTTTCTTGCTTCTTCTCTACTTCAACCTAGAATCTGCTAGGGTTTACTTACATGGTATCAGAGCTGTAAGGTCGTATCCTCATTTCTTTCTTGCTGCTGTTCTCTTTCTGGATTCGCCGCCAACTTTCACAGTCATCTTCTTTTTCGACTGACCTGAGTGGAGGTTCGATAAGGGGCTGAAAAGGAGTTGTCGTTTTGTGGGCCTGGAGGTGAGAATGCCTCCGGTCGTTGCTGTGGTGGTCGTTGGAGTGGTATACTAAACCCTCTATTCAGTATCGAAGAGGGCTGAATGTGGACAGGTATGAACACTACTGTTGTTTGTCCAAGTAAGGGACTGTGAATGTTTTCTTTTTGTTTCAAAAGTTGGTTGTGGTGGTGCTCAGTGTGACTGATATGCATTTCAGTCGTGTTCCTCTACATTTCTCTTCATATGTATGTTGAAAGAAGAGTTGTCGACTGCTGAAGTTCACAACAGCAGTAGATTGGTGGTGGTTGTGTCGTGGTGATTGGTGTATCTATGTTTCAAAATATTTAAAAGTGATCTCCTATACCTTGTGTGTAATCAGTTCTGCAGTGTGCAGCCCAAGTGTTTGATGTGAGGACTGAGTGATTTCAGCCATAGTGTGTTGATGGTGAATGGTTCTACAGTGTGCAGCCCAGGTGTTTGATGTGAAGACAGAGTGATTTCAGCCTTAGTGTGTGGTGTGTAATGTGTATTTAAAGAAGCTGGAATTGGTGGTGTTATAAGTGAGATAAGTCTTGTGAAAGAGTGTGAGGTTGTGTTGTATATTTGAAGGTGAAATAATTAAGATGGCTTCATTTGAAAATGGGAATGATAACAAAACAGGTGTCATGCTTTCTCCAGACTATCTAAGTGTTCAAATGACATCCATCAAGTTGAATGGTGAGAATTATGTACCATGGGCAAAATCTGTGGAGGTGTTCTTGAAGGCCAAGAGGAAGGTAAAACATGTAAGAGAGGAGAAACCTCCCTCTGATTCCCCTGGGTTCAGTGACTGGGAACAAGAAGATGCACAGATAATGACATGGCTCTGGAACAGCATGGAACCAAAGATTAGTGTGAACTTCATGTTCCTAGATACAACTAAGGAAATATGGGATCATGCTAAGAAGCTGTACTCTGGACAAGACAATACAACTAGGGTGTATCAGTTGTACCAAGAGTATTTCAATTTGAAGCAAGGGAGTCAAAGCTTAGAAGAGTACTATGCAAGTTTGAGGAACATTCGTAATGAGCTCAATGTGTATCATCCTCTAACATCAAATGTTCAGATCCAACAACAGCAACGTGAGCAGCTTGATGTGACAAGGTTTCTTGTGGGGTTGAAGGCTGAGTATGAGCCTGTCAGAGCACAAATATGGGAGGATCTGCTCTTCCCTCACTTGAAGAAGTTTTTGCTCATCTTAAGAGGACATCCATTGAGTCGGTAGAACATTCTTCTCTCTCTGACAGATCTGGTTTGGTAGTGACTAAAAGGGGTGGTGGTGGAAATAGAAGTGGTGGTGTCAGGAGTGGACTCCCAAGCAATCGTGGTGGTCACATGTTTAGCAGGGCTAGTGGTCGGACTGGAAGTCGAGACTCAGGGGGAGGCCGAGGAAGAGGAAAGAGTAATACTCAGAGAAAGTGTACACATTGTGGTTTAGAGGGGCACACAGTTAATTTCTACTATGATTTGCGTGGTGCACCCAACACTTGGGCTAACCATGCTATGACTAAGGGTAGTGACACAATTACTGAAAGTCAGCAAACTGACCCAATCCCCTCCACATCTACTTGTGCTTCTAAGAAGGAAATGGTGACTGTACCACGTGCAGTATATGAGCAGTTCATTCAAACATCTCAACAGAACACCGCTACACTTGCCCATTCAGGTATGGCTTGCTTAGCTTTCAAAGACTCACACTGGATCATTGACTCCGGGGCCTCGGACCATATGTCTGGGACTCATGATGTATTTTCTTCCCTTTCCCACTCCTCCACACCTCAAACAGTTACACTTGCTAATGGTTCTACATCTCCTATCTGTGGTGTTGGTGATGTTAATCACTCCTCCTTGCCTTTATCATCTGTTTTATATGTTCCTAAGTTTCCTTTTAACCTTATGTCTGTCAGCAGATTAACCAAGTCTCTTAATTGTTCTGTAACCTTCTATCCTTCTTCTTGTGTGTTTCAGGATCTCAAGACGGAGAGGAAGATTGGTGGAGGGCATGAAGCAGGTGGATTATATTACCTTGATGGTGGTGGTCCTCCAGTAGCTTTTCAGTCATCTCTTACTCCTCTTCAATGGCACTGCAGACTTGGTCATCCTTCTCTCAAGGCCTTGAAGAAACTGGTTCCTTCTTTGAGTCATCTTTCATCGTTAGATTGTGAGTCATGTCAATTGGGTAAACATCATAGAGTCTCATTTAGTCCAAGAGTTGATAGTCGTGTCTCAAGTCCTTTTTCTTTAGTTCATTCCGATGTATGGGGTCCAATTAAAGTGGTGTCATACAATGGGTATAAGTATTTTGTAATCTTTGTTGATGACTTTTCAAGGATGACATGGATTTATCTTATGAAAGATTGTAGTGAGTTGTTCCCTATTTTTCAAAAATTTTATGCTGAAATACGCACTCAATTTGGTGTTCATATTAAAATTCTTCACTCCGATAATGCCAAAGAATACAATTCCTCACCATTTCAGCAATACCTAGAACATCATGGTATCATTCATCAAACATCTTGTGCCTACACCCCACAACAGAACGGTGTAGCTGAACGAAAAAATCGACATCTTCTTGAAACTTCTCGATCCTTGATGATTAATATGAACGTCCCAAAACATTTTTGGAGTGATGCTGTTCTCACATCCTGTTTTCTTTTCAATCAGATGCCCATGTCAATCCTTGGAATTCAATCCCCTTTCTCCGTGTTGTTTCCCACTTTATCTCCATTTCCTCTTACCCCAAGAATCTTTGGTTGTGTTTGTTTTGTTCAACACTTGGGGCCTGGGTTAGACAAGCTAGATGCTCGAGCTACTAAGTGTATCTTTCTTGGCTACTCAAGGACTCAGAAAGGGTATAAGTGTTATAACCCAAAATCCCATAAATCGTTTGTGTGCTCTGATGTCACCTTCTTTGAGTCAGTTCCGTTCTTCTCAGATGCTGGGGTCTCTTCCTCTCCCTCTGTGGTTCCCCTTCCTGTACCTGTTGTGGACATCCTTCCAGCAGCTCCTGTTTCTACTGCAGATGCCCATCCTATGCCTGTTACTACTGAGAAGCCGCCAATCACTCAAGTGTATACCCGCAGAAGTGCATCGGGCCCTCCTCCACTTCAGCCCCTGTCGAAAAATCCTGTTACTGTTCCTTCTCCTTCAGATCCTGATCTTCCTATTGCTCTGCGAAAAGGTAAACGTACTTGTACTTCTCACCCCATTTCACACTATGTTTCTACTGCTCACCTTTTTGCTTCTCATTGCAAATTTATATCATTACTCTCATCTGTTCCCATTCCCAAGACTGTCCAGGAAGCTCTTGCCTCCCCAGGGTGGCGGCAAGCCATGGAAGAAGAACTCTCTGCTCTACAACATAATCACACATGGGAACTCACCGCTCTTCCTTCCGGTAAGCACACAGTTGGGTGTAAATGGGTCTACACAATGAAGTATCTTCCTGATGGCAGTGTGGAGCGATTGAAAGCGAGGTTGGTGGCCAAGGGTTATTCTCAGATGTATGGTGTGGACTATGTGGAGACATTTTCTCCTGTGGCTAAGATTGGTTCAGTTCGGGTGTTGATTTCATTAGCTGCTATGTATGATTGGCCTCTTGTACAAGTTGACATAAAAAATGCCTTCCTGCATGGTGATCTCGTTGAGGAGGTGTATATGGAGCAACCACCAGGGTTTGTTGCTCAGGGGGAGTCTGGCAAGGTGTGTAGGCTCAAAAAGGCAATTTATGGACTGAAACAATCTCCACAAGCTTGGTTTGGCAGGTTCAGTGAAGTGATGAAAGGCTTTGGGATGAAACAATGTCAGGTTGATCATTCTGTGTTCAACTATAACTCAAAGGATGGGAAAATCTTGCTAGTCGTGTACGCGGATGATATTGTCATAATTGGGAGTGATAGCAATGGAATCAACAGGTTGAAGAAATTCTTACAGGATCACTTCAATACGAAAGATCTGGGGAAGCTGAAATATTTCCTGGGAATAGAGGTTGCAAGGTCAAAACATGGGATCAACCTATGTCAGAGAAAATATGTTCTTGATCTACTTGAAGAAACAGGGTTGTTAGGTGCTAAACCAATAGAGACTCCTATGGAACTCAATGCCAAGCTGAGTGTTGATGCAGGTGAAGAGTTTGATGATCCTGGAAGATACAAATGGTTGGTGGGCAAATTGAACTACCTGACCATTACCCGACCAGATATATCATTTGCTGTGAGTGTGGTGAGCCAGTTTATGCAACATCCTCGGGTTCCTCACTGGGAAGCTGTTCTGAGAATTGTTAGGTACCTAAAAGGTGCTCCAGGTCGTGGTTTGTTATACCAAAGTGGAGGAACTCTTGAGATAGTAGGGTACACAGATGCTGACTGAGCTAGTTTTATATCAGACAGGATCAACTACAGGGTATTGTACCTTCCTCGGTGGCAATCTTGTAACTTGGAAGAGCAAGAAACAAACAGTGGTGGCAAGAAGTAGTGCAGAAGCAGAGTATAGGGCTATGGCCCATACCACATGTGAGCTAGTATGGCTGAAGAAGTTGCTTCAAGAGATGGGATTCTCAATTGACAAAACCATGAAACTATACTGTGATAACCAAGCTGCTGTTCACATCTCTTCCAATCCCGTCTTTCATGAGAGAACTAAGCATATTGAGGTTGATTGTCACTTTGTAAGAGAGAATGTGATAAGTGGGGTGATAACCACATCTCATGTGAGCTCAGGAAATCAGTGGGCAGATCTCTTCACAAAGGGATTGTCTCGAGGAAGAATAGATTACATTTGTAACAAGCTGGGACTATATGATATATACTCTCTAGCTTGAGGGGGAGTGTTAGAATGCTCGAGTCAGGGGTATTTTGGTCATTCTGGATTATCTGCTTGAGAGTGAAAGGTCTATTGTATCTGAGGGACAAAATGGTCTTTCTTGTAACTCTATGTTTTTGAATAAATACAAGTGGGTCAGCTAGGGGAGAGTGATTTTTACTCTCTTCTAGTCTGGCCGAACCTTTTCTTTCTTCTTCTTCTTCTTCTTCTTCTTCTTCTTCTTCTTCTTTCTCTTTTCTTTCTTCTTCTCTACTTCAACCTAGAATCTGCTAGGGTTCCCATGTGATACCCAGGTCTGTACCAGAAGCCCTATCTAAAACTGAATGGAGGGATGCTATGATGGCTGAACTAGATGCTTTGCATAAGAACCATACCTGGGATATTGTGGATTTGCTAGAAGGGAAGAAACCAGTGGGTTGTAAATGGGTATTTACCATTAAATATCATTTTGATGGCTCTATTGAGAGATTTAAGGCCAAATTGGTTGCTAAAGGCTACACTCAAATGTATGGTATTGACTATCTTGAGATCTTTGCCTCCGGGAGTCTATGGAAAGGAAATGCAAGGGAAGGTGTGTAAATTGTAGAAATCCATTTATGGTCTCAAACAATCTCCTCAGGCCTGGTTTAAGAGATTCAGGGCTGCTCTTGTCTCATTTGGTTATACACAAACTCAATCTGACCATACCTTATTCTTGAAAAGAAGTAACTCTTTGGTGACTTTTCTGATCGTTTATGTTGATGACATTATGGTAGTAGTCGTACAAAACTACAGATTTGAACAGAAAATAAAAGAAAAATTAGAAGAGAAGAAAAGAGAGATGGAGAAGAAGAACTCGTAGAAGGGTTTTAGGAGAAGAGAGTGGTTGGTTGTGTTAAAACAGCCGCCCCACCCTTAGAATTTATATGCATAGTTTCCTAATTGTGAAATAACTTTAATGCTTAAATGGCAAGATAAGATAATTAAAACAAATCCTAGATAAGATAGAATAGGATTAAAACTAATCCTACTAGGAAAGCTGATCCTAATCAAAGACTTAATTAAATCTAAGTACAACTCAGGCTATCACACGAGTACACTAATGTGGGGTCCACACACTAATGTGGGCTCCACAATTTCCTACACTCCCCCTCAAGTTGGGAATAGATGTTTGTCATTCCCAACTTGCATAGGTCTTCTTCTAACTTCTTTCTTGAAATAGCCTTGGTGAGAAGGTCTGCAAGCTGCATGTCGGAGGTGATGTCGGGGAGGCATACTTCTTGAGATGTAACCCTTTCTCTAATAAAATGCCGGTCTACTTCAATATGCTTAGTTTTATCATGTTGTACTGGATTATGGGCTATATTAATGGCAGCCTGGTTATCACAATACAACATTAGGGGTTTCTCATAAACAATACCCAATTCCTCAAGTAATGATCTTAACCATAGAATCTCAGCCACACCATTTTCCATGGACCTATATTCAGCTTCAGCACTAGAATGAGAGAGAACACTTTGTTTCTTACTCTTCCAGGAGACCAGATTGCCTCCTACAAAGGCACAGTATTGAGAGGTAGATCTTCGATCATCAACACACCCAGCCCAATCAGCATCTGTGTAGACTTCTATCTTCATGTGGTCATTTTTCTTGAACAAAATGCCTCTGCCTAGGGACCTCTTCAAATATGCTAATATCCTTTCAGCTACAAGGAGATGAGTAGTTCTGGGAGAGTGCATATACTGACTTACTACACTGACTGCGTAACTGATGTCAGGTCGTGTGAGGAAAAGATAGAGAAGTTTTCCAACTAATCGTTGGAACATAGCTTTATCTTCAAGAAGCTCTCCACCCTCTGCACTAATCCTGTGGTTCTGTTCAATAGGTGTGTCTGCAGGCTTAACTCCCAACTTTCCTATTTCTTCAAGCAGATCAAGGACATACTTTCATTGAGAGACAAAAATCCCATGCTTGGATCTAGCTACCTCAATGCCTAAGAAGTGTCGTAGTTCCCCCAGATCTTTCACCTCAAATTCTTGATGAAGAAGTTGCTTAAGAGACTCAATTTCACCAGTATCACTCCCTGTTACTACAATATCATCCACATACACAGCAAGCAAAGTTACGGAAGAATCCACTTTCTTAATAAACAAGGTGTGGTCTGACTGGGCCTGCACGTATCCGAACCTATCAAGGGCTCGTCTGAATCTGTCAAACCAAGCTCTGGGGACTGTTTTAGTCTCTATAAAGCTTTGTTCAACTGGAAAACCTTTTTTTTTGTCTCCGTACCATAAAAACCAGGAGGCAACTGCATGTAAACTTGAAAAAGGCATTTTTAACATCCATCTGATACAACGGCTAAGAGTAACTAGCCGCAAGAAAAAATAGGACTCTGATAGTGGTCATCTTTGTTACTGGTGCAAAAGTTTCTAGGTAGTCAATACCATATGTCTGAGTAAATCCTTTTGCAACTAACCGGGCCTTATACCTTTCAAGGGAACCATCAGCATTATGTTTCACAGTGAATACCCATCTACATCCAACCAGTTTCTTTCCTTTAGGCTGATCAACTATCTCCTAAGTATTGTTTCTGATGAGGGCATCCATTTATGCTTTTATTGCATCTTTTCACTCTAGTATTTTCAATGCTTCATGTATTGTTCTGGGAATGGGAATATCAGCAATGGATGCGAGAAAAGACTTATAGGAGGTTGACAAATGATCATAGGACAAGAACTGAGAAATGTTGTGACCTGTAGATGTGGTGCAACGACGCTTTCCCTTACAAACTGCTATGGGAAGGTCAAGATCATCTAATGAAGGTAAAGGCTCCATGGTGAGATGTCTCTCATTTGTAGTATCTGTGGTACCTGGATCTGGATCTGCAAAAGGAGCCGAGGCTACTGTGGTACTGGGATCTGGATCTGCAGAGGGGACTGGGACTGGCCTGCACTGCTGATGTCCGAAATCAACCTATCTTCATCGTCTATGATAGACTCTCACATCCCTGCACCTTTGACAACCTTCCCCATTACACCCTTGGATAATAGGATTATATATAAAAATATTTTTTATTTGATATTTAAAAAATTAAGAATTATAATAATTAATAATTATAATGTTTTTATTATATATATATTATTTTCTATAATTTTATTATATATATAATATATATTAAATATCAATATATATCCGAGCCGGCTCGCAAGCCTCACGAGCCAAGCTCTAGTAGGCTCGAGCTCAGCTCATTTCATAATCGAGCCAATGAGTTGGGCTTGAAGCTCGGTTGAAACTGAGCCGAGCCGAGCTCGAGTAGCTCGTGAAAAGCTCGACTCGTTGCCACCCCTAGCTATGAGAACTGAAATAGAATCACTTGATAAAAATAATACTTAGGATATTGTTGACTTTCCAGCTAGGAAGGAACCTATACGGTGCAAGTGGGTTTACACTATCAAATATCATGCTAATAGGAATGGCAACGGGACAGGGATTACATTCCCCATCCCCCGTCCCCGATCCCCATCGAGGAAATAAATGGTCCTCCATTTATGATAGAAGATCTACTTCTGGGTACTACAGCTTGGTGACTGGTAATATTGTCTCTTGGAGAAGCAAGAATACAAAGCCATGGCACATGGAGTTTCTGAACTATTGTGGTTAAAATCATTGATGGAGGAACTGGGGATTGAGCATGACAAGCCAATGATGTTATACTGTGATAATCAGGCCACCATTAACATTGCTCACAACCCAGTACAACATGACAAAACTAAGCATATTGAGGTTGATAGACACTTTATTCGAGAAAGAGTGGCTTCTGGTGAAGTATGTCTTCCTTTCATCACCTCTGAAGGACAGTTAGCAGATTTTCTCACCAAGGGCATTCCCAAGGCGAAACTTCAGCATGATACTGGCAAACTTGGCATGATTGACATCTATGCTCGGCTTGAGGGGGAGTGTAGAGAAGATGGGCTGAATGGCCCATAGGTTGTTTATCCTTTCTTATCTTTTATGTTCTTTGCTGTAATGGGCCTTATTCTAGGCCTATTCTTTCTATGTTATGTTCTTTTAATTTCTTGCCCAACTAAGGGCCTCTTTGTAAATTATTAAAGTTTAACTTAATAAAATAGTGTTAGGGGTGTAAGAGGAGAGATTAAGGTTCGAAACTCTCTTTCTCTGAACCCTTATTGCCGCCATCTTCTTCTTCATCTTCTCTTCCTTAGAAGAATGATTTTTGTTGTTTTATTTTGATTTCTGCATCTATTCTAAATAGTCCTTTATTCTCAAAGATTGTTTTTCTTCTAAACAATCCAACAGATCCAGCAGCAAATGGATAGCCCAATTTTATGGTGCATTTCCTCATTACTGAATGACCCATCTTCATGTTAATGATGGAAGGCCTTTAGAGAGTTCATCATATGAATCTCCCTATCACATGCACTCATATTTCAGTGGAGGGAACGAAATATTACACCCTAGTTTTATTTAGGTCAAACCAAAGTGGCTCCCACTGGCTTTTTCAAAGCCAAATTTAAATGGGCCCTAAACGGCTAGGGTTCCGCACGGTTCCTCTTGGGGAGGAAGCTGGTGTGGGGCCCACCAAACGGGGAGATCACCCAATGATCTTATGAACACCATGGCAATGATGTGCAATCAGCCATGGTGTATAAAAATGCCACTATCGAAATAATCATGGGCCAAGTACTTATGGTCCATGTACGTAGCACATCACACATCCATACATCACATGCATGAAACAAATTGATCCAATCAATTAAAATATCTTTAAAATCCTTAATTAATTAGATTAAATCAGTATCAGCCCAAAAAAGCCCATAATGTTATCATATAACATTATCTAGGTACACGGGCTGTACTGCAAAAAAGCAGTTCGGCCCATGTAGCTAAATTAAAGCAGATTCAGTTTTATCATATTAAAGTTAGGTTTTTACAGAGGTGGGCCGAATTAAAGCTTAAAGTGGGCCATCAACACTCTGGCCTAAATCGAATTAGGGTTAGAAAAACCAACCCCATTGAACCAACAATTCGGTCCAACCAGTTTCGACCAAATCTAGTACAAATCGGCCCGAGTTTTGGTGTCTAGTTCAAGATTTAATTCAAGAATAATGATCTGAAAAATAAATTAATCCAAGATAATCAAATTATCAAGAAACTAAAATCAGAGGGTTACACTGTGATTTTCTTGGATATCCTGCAAACCTGCAAAGAACAGTTAATCACAGATTGCAGAATTGATATCTGCAAAATCGTAGATCGTAGAACTTGTTTCTGCGAAATCTTCTTCTCCTCTGTTGCACGCTCCAGCAATCTCCAGATGGAAAAAAAATAGAAAAACCTAATTTTTTCTATTATTACATCACATTGAATTCTTATACAATTTGTCTAAAATAAAAAAATTATTTACAGACCGAAATTGAATAGAAAAGAAATCGCAGGGTGCGCTAATCTTGGCACCAAAAAGATTTGATCTCCATCACATGTGCAGCCCAAAAATTCAAGAAACATTCACAGAACAATTCTATAAATATTAGAGAATAATAAAGATTTATTTTCCAGATCATCTGCCCATAATTTGGGAACCAATTCCCAGAAAAAGCGCTAACTGCGCAAATCGGGTAGAGCGCCTTCTGCCCATTTGCGCAGATTCAGATCTGTTCCAATTTGGTTCAAGACTTGAACCTGGCTCCGATACCACTGAAGGGATGGGAGATCCATCATATGGATGGCCGAACCCTATAGGAAGGTTGGGCAAATGGGCAAATTTTCAAAAATTTCTTTACTCCCATCTGGGAATCCTATTCCCAATTTAGAAAACTGCATTTTCAAGATTCGTTCTTGTAACCAAACTAGACCAAATCAGAAACCAAATTAAAAGAAGATATACCTGATACGAAATCAACACAAGAATGTTCCTCCCAACGTAGGTGTTCACGCCCAAAGAGAGTACCAAATCCTCCCTCCACTGAAAATGGCACAGTTTAGGGTGAGGCAGGATCAGTAAGTAGTTCTTCACCAAGAACTGGTGATTCTTCAGCAAGAATCGAATGAGATAGTAAGCACAGCTTCTAAATTGTTTCTTCTAGCAAGAAACAATATCAAGACCAAATCTTGATCAAATCCAAGAACTGGAGATCAAACAGGGTAGGGCAACAAGAGCAGGAAGAAAAAGAGCAAAAGGCAAGAGCAGTCTAATTGTGTTGTCTTCCCTCTGTATTCAGCGAATGTGTCTTTGGAGGTTTGCCTTGCTCTCTTATTTATAGCCTTAAAGAGAAAATTTCCTAATTCCATTAGGAGTTTCCTAATCCAAATCTTTTATTTGGATCTGGACTCTTTAAGTGATAAGGATAATCCCTTATCTTATTTGCAAATAAAGATCAACCTTCCTAATCAAATTAGGAGTTTCTTTGATCCGAATCTTTATTTGGATCTAGACTCTTTAAGTGGATAAGGATAATCCCTTATCTTATCTACTGATCGAAATCCCAGATCCGCCCCTATTTAATTAATCTAATTAACCTAGTTCGAAATGGGCTTTTAAGCCCATTAAGCTTTCAGACTCACTTCCACTTTAATGCTGGCTAGCTTGGCTTTCTTTGTATGGCGTGGGACCCTATCATTGATCTACACATCAGCCACATGGGTTCAGCCTAGCCTTTGTTACAAGGCTTAGCCGAATTCACTACTGAATGCAGTGAATCCCTGAGTCCATCATTATGGGCTCTTAATGGGCCCAACATTTACACTAAATGGTCATTGGGTCTAGCCATCTTATGAAGGCCCAAGGACTGTGGGCAGATGCTAGATTAGCACATCAGGTATAATCTTCAATGGTCTTACACTTAACCTCTCATCCCATAATGATCAAACACTACTCGATAAGAGAGGACCTCTCCCTCAGCTGTCGGCAGTTTAGGTTTCCATCAGAGAGAGTGCATCCCCGATCATTCACTTTGTCCGACAAAGGGGCTGATCCTATCACTATGATCACCCACTCAGATGAATTCTCGGACTGTCCTAACATACCTAGGTTTTGACACCCTCTAAGGATCCCACTGATTGGCATATCAAAGACAGCCCAATCTGACATGTAGTGCAGTATCATAATCGAGTCTAGGGGTCAGGTGTAACATTCCAGTTTTGCCCATCTATCTCCAAGGTCCAGGGCAATACTGGAATTTTGGTCCGGTTCAGGGTTTCAAGAAAACCCACACTGCATGTACCTCAGGTCTCACCCTGGCAGCTGAGACGAGCCACCCCAACCAACTTGGCAATACACCAGTGTTAGAATTGATAAGATAAATCTCCCTAGATCTATCCAACGGCTGTAAAGATTCTAAACTAACACAAGTCTCATATGAGTCCAGTTTAAGGGTATTACACAGAAACACACCATAATAACATGAATCAAATATGTACTTTATTCATTTACAATAAATGTCATAATGTACATCATGCTGATTGAAACTAAGGGCATACACTGTCTTAACATTTATGAGGGTTATCATTCATCTAGTTGCAAGTTAATTCCAACTAAGCATCCAATGACTTGTTTAAATTTGATTGGACTAGGAAAATCTCTTCGAGTCCAAAGGCATTGGATCTGGAGTGAAAAGAGATAGTGTGCTTTTCCCTGCCCATTTTTTGTCATTTTGAAATGTCATATTCTTGCCTATACAAATCTTGAAAGGGAATTTTAGTAAATTAACTTCCTCCATCAATCCAGTAAACAAGAAGGACAAGATGTTGGAATCTGAAAGTTCAGAGGGTCTTTGTTGGAAAAGAAAGTTCAAGGGGCAAAGTATCACTACCCCCAAAGTACAGGGTGGTAGTCTGTAATTTACCCTTGTTTATATAATATAATAGAAATATGAGTACGATGGATAAAAAGATTAATAGAATACAAACATATATGCATATATACCTTCTATTCACAAACCATGTATTCTTTTCTGCATCTGTCACAGCTATTGAATAAACTGCAAAAGATTTTGACCCAAGCTTTTCAAAGTATGCTCCCACGACCTACAGAAACATAGTAAACATAAAAAAACGAAGATGAGAAAATAGAACTCCAAGTATTACTGCAAGGAGCAAGGTCTCAAGCTAGCCAGATAATTTGAATACAGAAATCTGCTTATACAAGGGGCTTCAAAAGCAATTATTGGTAGGATGAAAGGATAAGCATAAGGTCTTGATAAGGGAAGCAAGGAATGTGACGAGTTTATCGGTAGCTACATCAAGCTGGTTTCCAAGAACTGTTAACTCTGTAGCTGGTTCTCCAGGACAACAAGGAGTTAGTAGGCAATGTCTTGGGTCAATACCCTACATGATAAAGGTCTATTGTAAGTTTATAGTACCATTTGGAGCTACAGGAGAGCAGCTAAGAGCTAGCTTGTTGTGTAATATTAAGGAAAAACTTTACTGATAATAAAGGTATTATGGAAAAACTTTGTATAAAATGTAATTGCAATAGGCATTTGCTCATAAATAAACTTAACAGTTATTGATAAAAAAATAAAAAAGAAAAAAAGAAACCCAAAGATGAGAAAACAGGATAAGAAGATCAGCATGCAAAGAAATGCACAAACAAAACAAACTGATGTCATATCTTCATTTCTTACAGACAATTTTCTGATCATATTTCCATAATTTCACATCAAAAATTGCATGGTAAGATTCTTACCTGGCACTTGAGCTTGGGAATATGTACTAGCCCTTCACTGCAGAATACCATACCAGAGGGACTCTCAACTATATTATCTTTATGCCAGCTAGAATTTGGATTGCAGAATTTTTGAGATAAAGACCCTCCACCTCCACCCATAAATGTTTTTTCCATATCGAGTTGAGTTTTCAAAGCAGAAGTGCTAATTGATCGCTTGAACTGCTTTTTCTTGCAATTAGCAGCTGCAATGGTTTTACGCTCCAATTTATCAGCAAGATACTCGCCCCCAAAAGATGTTCCTTTCTTTGGATCTTGAGATGACTGTGTTCCAATTTTAATCCCATCATTTAGTTGAGAATCAATATTTAATCCTTCTATTTCCTGCACCATAACTTTATTCTCTGTTCCTGCAAAACTTTCATGATTGTTGGTTAACATTTCCTTGCTTGAATTTCTCACAGGCACAGAATAGCTGGTTTCTGAAGGCCTCATTGCAGGTGCTGATGAATCTCCTGCTTTAACAGGCTTGTCAACATTATTGTTGTAATCATTTCCATTGGACCACATGTTCTCAAGATTTTTAGGAGGAATAACTTCACTTCTCTGAGTTGCAGCCTCTAACACTGTTGCCCGATCTGCAGAGCATGAGTGCATATGATATTCTTTACACGTGTGGGTAGGGCTATTCATGTAAGTACTAATGGATGGGCTTCCTTGTTCTTGGTGGCTTCCTTGAGACAATACCATAATATCTGGTTGGTTACAGGTTGATAAAATTTTTCCCTTTGTAGATTGACCACCTTGTGTAGATCCAACAGCACCAGATTGATCATGGTGTTTACTAGTTACATCAGCTGACTGATCATCATTTACCTCTTTACTGCCATCATCTACTTTGGTGAGGAAAAGTTGTTCAATTAACTCATTGATAAACCTGGGAAAAACATATCTTCAGTGCCCTTTTGAAAAGCATAATGGAAGATATAAAGGTTAATTGTGAAAAACCATTTTAGACTAAAAGGTTGAGATACCTGATTCAAATATCCAAACAGTGAGCTAGAACTAAAAGGAAGACTACATAGTCAGTTAAGGAAGTACATCTAAAACATAAAAAGTAAACAATGTTTAATAGGAATCCAGGTATTTCACATATGACAAAATAATACCTAGAACTACTAACATATGAATTCAACATGTATAATTCAGTACAAAGCCATATTCTGTACAGTGAGGCTTAGTACATAGCTAGTTTTTTCTCTTTTTTTTTCCTTTTGATCAGAGCTGCCTCAGCCAACTTTTATAGTTGCCTTTCTAATCTCCTGTCCCTTTTGCTTGTTGTATCTCCAGTCCCCTCATCAACTTCTTTTCCCTGATAAACCAACTTTCAGTTCTCTTAGGGTCTTTAGTTGTATTTGCTTTGTTCATGATATGAGTCCTTCTAGGCATAAGTTTGATCCTAAGTTTATAAAGTGTGTCTTTCTTGGTTAAGGTTCAGGGTGGATTCCGAGGAAACCCAAAACTCTAGGGATCAGGGATGGGGTGGGGATGGTATTTGTTCACCCCCTTTTAACTAGTGATATGCATCTTCATTCTTCTTAATTTAAAAGATTTTTATTAAAAATAAAGAAAAATGAGATCCTCCTTCCTCTTCTCCCTCCTTCTTCCTCCTCATCCCCCCTCCTCTCAAGTAGGCTTACGCCTCTTTGTGTTCGGGAGGCTTACGCCTCTTACGTTCCGAACTACACCTCATGCCTCTAGGTAGTAGAACGCCTTGCATCATGCCTCCACGTTTTAAAACATTGAAGAAAAGAAGACACTAATGCCCAATTGGCCCATCATCCCTACAGGGGTGTTGTATGAATTTTATGTTTTTGTTGTGCCCCCAACTATTTCCTTTTCGCTTTCTTCCTTATTTTCTTTCCTTTTCTCTCTTGTGTCTTTTTTTAATCTTTTGGCAGTTAATGAGTCTCATTACATATCAAAAGAATATCCACTTTAATGGTAGGGTTTTAGTGAGTTATGGTTTGTGTTTCAAATACTAAGTAATTAGATATTTAGTTATCTTTTGGTTGTTATTTTTTATTTTGGGAATGTACAAGGATTGGCCTGACCACTAATAAAATCTACATATAGTACCCCTAGTATAATTGAATAGCAAGTTGGAATTTGGAATTGAGATTTGTGTCTAGTAGTGCCTTGAGAGGTACAAGTCTCTTCACCAATTGATGGTGGCTCAGTTGGTAGGTTCTCTGACTCATCAAAGTAGAGAGTTAGGATTTAAAAAAAAAAAAGGTCTCTTGCCTCTTCTATGCCCTTTATTATTACTTCTCATTCTTGCTAAGAATATTCTCAGCAACGTATTTATACTATTTTCTCACTAAAAACATTCTTCTAAATGTCCTTATTCCCCCCCCCCCCCCCCATCATTTAGCCCCCCATAGGGATGATTTAAGCATACCTTATTGTACATTATTATTACTATTATCATATTTTGCAATACCAAACCTCACCACAATCTCCCCATTTCACCAAGGGGTGATGCAAAATATTCTAGAAAGATTTTTTTCCTAATATCTCCTATATATTATTGCCAATATATCAGGCATATTTTGACTTTTATTAGTAATTAAACGTCTAATATTTAAAACTTTAGAATATTTTTTGATACTTAATATTGTTAAACAACATAAAATAGCTCCGATACCATGTCAACCAACATAAAATAAAATAGCAACTTAAGGAAGAAACAAGAAGAAGAAATAGAGAAACACCAAGGTTTAAAGTGGTTTGGCTTGGTAGCCTACATCTACGGTAGGAGAGGAAACATATCCACTATGAGAACAAGAGCTACGACTCTCTCTCTCTCTCTCTCTCTTACTCTCTTCCCCACTCATTCTTCCTCATTCACTCTTCCTCAAACCCTAATCCCACAAAACCACTTGCTTAAACAAGCATAAGACCGAAATACATCAAAATTATATAGAAGCCCCTTTTTCTCCCACAAATACATATAGGTCCCCACAATATTACAAATATACCCAAATACAAAATAACTCTCAACAAATACAATATTTTACTTTTTTCAAAAAAAAAAGAGTTGAAATTTTAAATATTGTTATGAGTTGTCTATATTCTATTAAAATCATTAAAACTTTTTGAAAATATTTTTTTTCTGAAAGAACAAATAAGGATTCTGTAATTGGATGACTGGCTTCTATTTTGAAAAAGAGAACAAATTAAAAAAGAAAATTCTCAATCTGAGAAGAACATATAGTTACAAAAGATAGAAATCAAAATGGAAAGTCAATGACATTTGTATAGAAGATAAGATGGCTGAAATACTAAAAGGGAGGCAGAGAGTGAAACCTATTAAAGTCTATTAATCTTCTATTGTCTGACATACATGGTTGTTTGCTATGGTTTCGAGCCGTAAATGTGCAATTATGCTTCTTCTAACAATCCACGAAGCTTCATTGACAAATCCCATGTTTTTAGTAATTTTGATTTATTTCTTCAGATTTTCCAAATATATCATCAAAATTAGCAAAATATCCCTGAAATTTGCCCATTTCTACATGGTGAAACATCATTCCTTATAGAAATTCCAAACCATGATTATACTGTGTCAACACTCTTGTCTGAAAAGAGAGAACAACAAGAATAATCTTAGAGGTGTCAAGAATAATTGACTCCCACCTCAAAGAGTCTCTTATATATTAAAATATATGTACAACTACAAGAATGCCACATATAGGGCTGAAAGAGAAAAAAGAAGAATAAGAAGTATAAGTAATGTACAACAAAGACTCTAATAAGATACATCAAGTTATAGAGTCTCCACACCCCCCCCCCCCCTCAAACTGTGGCAATCCACCTCGATGTGCTTGGTCCTTGTTGAAATATTTTAGTTATTTGTGTTAGGGTCTAATTGGCTAGTTAAAGCATTTTTTATTTCTATTTTTTTATTTCTGTTATGTCTGTTATTGTACTCACTTATAGCAGGGGCACAAGGGTCTTTTCCCTTCTTATTTCTGCCGCCCTATATAATATAATAAAAGCTGGCGCCGCCAGTACTGTTCTATTGCCAATATCTTCTCTTTTCTTCTCTCTTCTCTCTTCTTCTTCTCTTCTCTTCTCTTCCTCTTATTTCTGGCCGGCCACACTGTCAAGATGGTATCAGAGCGGGAATACTGACTGAGAGAACAGATCGAACAAGCATTCCTCTCCTCTGTGGACAGTGACCCCGTTCCTAAGAATGTGGCAGAAGCTTTATCTAAACCTGAATGGACAAATGCAATGCAGGAAGAAATTGATGCATTACACAAAAATAGCACTTGGGAGTTGGTGGACCTTCCTGAAGGGAAGGAATTAGTGGGTTGCAAGTGGGTGTTCACAGTGAAACACAAGGCTGATGGAACTGTTGAAAGGTACAAGGCTAGACTGGTAGCAAGAGGTTTTACACAGGTATATAGAGTGGACTATGCAGAGACTTTTGCTCCAGTAGCCAAGATGAACTCTATCAGGATCCTTTTATTGGCAGCAAATCTTGACTGGAACTTCACCAATTGGACATCAAAAATTCTTTCTTGAATGGTGACTTGGAAGAGGAAGTGTACATGACCCAACCTCCAGGTTTCTGTGCCAAAGGCAGTGAACAAAATGTGTGCAAGTTAAAAAAATCTTTATATGGGTTGAAACAATCACCTCGGGCTTGGTTTAGTAAGTTCCATTTAGCAATTCAACAGATGGGGTTCAAACAATGCCAGTCAGATCACACTCTATTTGTGAAAAGAGGTGAAGGGAGAATTGTAGCTCTTATTGTGTATGTGGATGACATAGTGATCACAGGAGATTGGGAGGCTGAAATACGGAGACTAAAAAAATTCTTAGCCACTCAATTTGAGGTGAAAGATCTAGGCCCCTTGCGTTATTTCCTTGGAATTGAAGTTGCCCACTCTCACAAGGGCATCTTTATTTCCCAACGGAAATATGTACTAGATCTACTAGAAGATACAGGCAAGTTGGGGATAAAACCAATTGACTCACCAATTGAATCTAATCATCATCTGGGAGACAGTCAGGGGGAGTTTTTGAAAGATGTGAAGAAGTTCCAGAGACTCGTAGGTAGACTCTTGTATTTGTCTATGACCAGGCCTGATATTGCTTATGTAGTGGGCATCCTTAGTCAGTTCATGCACAACCCTAGGACAACTCACTTTGAAGCTACAGAGAGGATCCTTAGATACCTCAAGAAGTTTCCTGGAGCTGGTTTGTTGTTCTAGAAACATGGTCACTTAAAGGTGGAAGTATATACTGATGTTGATTGGGCAGGAGCAGTTGATGACCGAAAGTCTACCAGTGGGTATTGTGCCTTTGTAGGAGGAAACCTAGTCACATAGAGAAGTAAAAAACAAAGTGTGGTGGCTAGATCTAGTGCTGAGCCAGAATATAGAGTGATGTCTCATGGGGTTGCTGAAATCATGTGGATAAGAAATCTGTTAGGTGAATTGGGTTTTGCAGTGAGCAATCCTATGTCACTCTACTATGACAATAAAGCTGCCATCAATATTGTTGCTAATCCAGTCCTGCATGATAGGACAAAACATATTGAAGTGGACAAGCATTTTATTAGAGAGAAACTTGTAAATGGAGAAGTGTGCACTCTATATGTCAGCTCAGAAAAACAACTTGCAGATATCTTCACCAAAGGTCTTCATCATGTGTGGCACAACGATTTGTGTGACAAGTTGGGCATGATTGACATCTATGCTCCAACTAGAAGGGGAGTGTTGAAATATTTTAGTTATTTGTGTTAGGGTCTGTTTGGCTAGTTAAAGCGTTTTTTATTTCTATTTTTTTTATTTTTGTTATGTCTGTTATTGTACTCACAGTAGGGGCACAAGGGTCTTTTCCCTTCTTATTTCTGTCGCCCTATATAATATAATAAAATCTGGCGCCGCCAGTACTGTTCTATTGCCAATATCTTCTCTCTTCTCTCTTCTTCTTCTCTTCTCTTCTCTTCCTCTTATTTCTGGCCTGCCACACTGTCAAGAGTCCTCTCATTGAAGGCAAGGTTAGATGCAATCTTGATAGCACTCGTATTGTCTGCATAGAGAGGAATAGGAGTAGGAAGCTGAATGCCAAGATCCATAGAGAGAATGTAACCAAACAACCTCACTATAAACCGAAGACATGGCCCAATACTCTGCTTCAGTGGAAGACTTGGAGACTGTTTATTGTTTCTTACACTTCCAAGAGATAAGTGAATCACCCATAAAAACACACCACCCAGAAGTGGACCTACGAGTGTCTGGACAACCAGCCCAATCCGCATCAGCATATGCTCTCAACTGAATAGGAGAGGAGGAGAAGAACAGCCCCTAGCAAGTTGTGCTTCTAACGTATCGAATGATGCGATGAACAGCAGTCATATGAGGCTGACGAGGAGCAAAAACAAATTGACTAACAACCAAAACAGCATGAGAAATATTAGGCCGAGTCATAGTGAGATAAATGAGGGACCCCACAAACTGGCGATATAAGGCAGCATCAGGAAGTAATGGACCTTCAGATTTAGATAGCTTATGATTTAGCTCCATAGGTGTATCAACATGCTTTTCATCATTAAGACCAGCAAGTTTAACAAGGTCAGAGGCATACTTTTGCTGACAAACAAAAATACCCTCGATCACTACTGTTTCTACTGTTGCTACAGTAGTCCGAACCAGTAAGGAGAAGAAGAAAGAGAAAGAGAAGAAGAAGAAGATGAAAGAACTGTCGAACCTGATAGCTAAACCCTATCAGTCGACCTCTTAATAGTGATTATGCTTCTAATTAAATGTACAAGGACTAAACTGCCCCTACTTAAGTATGGGACAGAGAACCTCTAATAAGACTGCCACATAAGCTCATAACATAACCAAGGTGAGTTGACTAATCTACCCTTATTCGGCTAACTCTAACACTCCCCCTCAAGCTGGAGAATATATGTCATATAATCTCAGCTTGTTACATATATAGTTCACTCTCCCTGAGCTTAAGGCTTTTGTAAACAAATCTGCCCATTGATCACCTGAGCTTACATGTTTTGTGCTTATCTCTCCAGTAAGAACCTTCTCCCTCACAAAGTGGCAATCAATCTCTATGTGCTTTGATCTCTCATGAAAAACAGGGTTGGATGAGATATGGAGCGCAGCTCGATTGTCACAGTACAACTTCATAGGTTTATCCATGTGGAACCCGATTTCTTGTAGGAGATTCCTCAACCACACTAATTCACATGTAGTGTGTGCCATGGCTCTGTACTCGGCTTCAGCATTGCTTCTAGCCACAACCATCTGCTTTTTACTCTTCCACGTCACAAGATTTCCTCCAAGAAATGTGCAGTAACCTGTAGTAGATCTTCCATCAGACACAAAGCCCGCCCAATCTGCATCCGTGTACCCAACTACTTCAAGTTTTCCTCCTGGTTTATACAATAGCCCACGGCCCGGAAATCCCTTCAAATATCTTACAATTCTAAGAACTGCATCCCAGTGAGATATACGAGGGTTCTGCATAAATTGGCTCACCACACTGACTGCAAAGGAGATGTCTAGTCTCGTGATAGTCAAATAGTTCAGCTTCCCCACTAGTCGTCTATACCTTCCAGGATCATCAAATATTTCCCCTGTATCACTGCTCAACTTAACATTCCCAGCCGGTTTTGCACCTAACAGTCCTGTTTCGTCCAATAGACCGAGAACATATTTTCTTTGGCACAGGTTTACACCTTGTCTTGATCTAGCAACTTCTATACCCAAGAAATACTTCAATGTCCCAAGGTCTTTTGTTTGAAAATGATTTTGCAGAAAGACCTTGAGTTTGTCGATCCCCAATTTGTCACTGCCAGTTATGACAATATCATCCGCATAGACCACTAATAAAATCTTTCTAGCTTCTGAGTCATAGCTGAACACTGAGTGATCAACCTGGCATTGTTTCATTCCAAAATTCTTCACCACTTCACTAAACTTCCAGAACCAAGCACGAGGCGATTGTTTCAACCCATAAATTGCCTTTTTCAGTCTGCACACATTACCAGCCTCCCCCTGAGCAACAAACCCAGGTGGTTGCTCCATATATACCTCCTCTATAAGGTCACCATGAAGGAAGGCATTTTTTATGTCAAGTTGAAATAAGGGCCAATCATACATAACTGCTAGGGAAATTAACACATGGACAGAGCTAATCTTAGCCACTGGAGAGAAGGTCTCCATATAGTACACTCCATACAACTGTGAATACCTTTTAGCAACAAGTCTGTCTTTCAGACGCTCCACACTACCATCTGGCAAGTATTTAACAGTATACACCCATTTACAACCCACAACATGCTTACCAGGAGGAAGAGTAGTGACCTCCCACGTGTGAGTATGCTGAAGAGCAGAGAGTTCCGCCTCCATTGCCTGCCTCCACCCAAGTGAACTAAGAGCCTCTTGGATATTGTTACGTATGGAAATAGATGACAATAGTGAAACAAACTGGCGATGTGAGGCGGAAATGCGAGATACTGAAACAAAATTGGAAATGGGATGGAGAGTAGAACTACGTTTACCTTTCCGTAAGGCAACAAGTAGGTCAAGTCCTGAGGGTTCAGCAACAGAAGCAACGACAGGATCCGCGGACAAGGTAGAAGCTGGAGGAGGGGCCGGTGTCGTTTGACGTGTATACACTTGCCGAATTGGTGGTCGTTCAGTAGGGATCTGCACTAGATGAGGTGACGAGTCAACTCCAATAGGAACACCCGGAACAGGATCACTGACCGGAAGAGGAAGAGGCAGTAAAGGTGGAGACGAAGATGCTTCAGTTCCTGAGAAGAAGGGAACAGACTCAAAAAAGGTGACATCAGGACAGACATAGCACTTCCGAGTAATGGGATTGTAACACTTGTACCCTTTTTGAGTCCGAGAGTAGCCAACAAAGACACACTTAATGGAGCGTGCATCCAACTTGTCTATTCCAGGACTCAGATTGTGAACAAAGCACACACAGCCAAAGATACGAGGTGTTAATGGAAAGGAAGACAAGGTGGGGAACAAGATAGAGAAGGGAGACCGACCATGAAGAATAAAAGAGGGCATCCGATTAATGAGGAAACACGCAGTAAGTACAGCATCACTCCAAAACCGTTTAGGAACACTCATATGATGAAGAATAGACCGAGTTGTTTCAAGGAGATGACAGTTCTTCCGTTCAGCCACCCCATTTTGTTGAGGAGTGGATGCACATGAAGTTTGATGAATGATGCCATGCTGTTCTAAATACTGTTGAAAGTAAGTAAGAAAATATTCATGACCATTATCTGAACGAAGAACTTTGATTGGAACACCAAATTGTGTACGTATTTCAGCATGGAATTTTTGAAAAATGGAAAATAATTCACTCATTTCTTTCATTAAATAAATCCATGTCATTCTTGAACAATCATCAATAAAAGTGACAAAATACTTGTAACCATTATAAGACTCTATTTTGATTGGGCCCCAAACATCTGAATGAACCAAAGCAAAAAGACTCAACATACGACTTTCAACTCTAGGACTGAAGGAAACACGACGATGTTTCCCAAACTGACACGACTCACACTGTAACACTGACAAATGACTCAAAGACGGAACTAGTATCTTGAGTGCCTTGAGAGAAGGATGTCCCAGTCGACAATGCCACTGTAGAGGAGTGAGTGAAGTCTGAAGTGCAACTGACGATCCACCACCGTCAAGATAATACAATCCACCAGCTTCATGCCCCCTACCAATCTTCTTCCCTGTCCTGAGATCCTGAAAAACACAAGAGGAAGGGAAAAAAGTAACAGAACAGTTAAGAGTCTTGGTTAATTTACTAACAGACATAAGATTGAATGGAAACTTAGGGACATATAAAACAGATGATAAAGAAAGAGAAGCCATGTCAACATTGCCAACACCACAGATGGGAGAGGAGGAACCATTGGCAAGGGTAACAGTTTGAGATGTGGAAGTTTCAAAGAGAGAAGAGAACACACCTGGAGTCCCGGTCATGTGATCAGAGGCTCCAGAGTCAATAATCCAAGGAGAGGTTTTAGATGACAGGCAAACTATACCTGAGTGGGCAACAGTAGCAGTAGTGTGTTGTGAAATGGACTAAAGGAACCGCTCATACTCATCACGCAGTACACTCACCATCTCCCTTCCGGAAACAGATGTAGATGTGGAAGGAGTTAGGTCTGCCTGTTGATTATCACTGACATCAACCCCACCAGCAACCGCATGATTGGCCCATTTAGAGGGAGGGCGGCCATGAAGATCATAACAGAAATTTACGGAATGTCCTTCCCTGCCACAGTGGGTACACTTCCTTGCAGAGCTGCCTTTTTCTTTGCCACGGCCTCCCCCTGAGTCACGACCACCACCACAGCCAAATATGAAACCACCACGACCTCCTCGGGAGGCATGTCCTCCCCCTTTCGTACCACGTCCACCTCCTCGGGCTGTCACAAAAGCTGATCTATCAGACTGTGTGGGATTCCTCTGTCTGTCCCAAGGAAATCCTGCGAAGCCGAGCAAACACTTCATCAAGTGTAGGAAGGGTAGAGCCCCCCAATATTTGGGCCCTAACTGGTTCATACCCTGATTTCAACCCCACTAAGAACCTTGTGACATCTAGTTGTTCCCTCTGTTGTTGCTGAACCTTAACATCTAGAGTGAGAGGATGATAGACATTGAGCTCATTTCTGAGGTTCTTCATACTGGCATAGTACTCTTCTAGGGTTTTATTTCCTTGTTGCAGACCAAAGTACTCCTGATAAAGCTGATATACCCTTGTAGTATTATCTTGCCCAGAATACAGCTTCTTGGCATGTTCCCATATGTCCTTACCTGTATCTAAGAACATGAAGTTGGCACTTATTTTGGGTTCCATACTATGCCATAGCCATGTCATGATTTGAGCATCCTCCTGTTCCCAATCATCAAACCCTAGAGAGTCAGCCGGTGATTTATCTTCTCACATGCTTCACTTTTCTCTTTGCCTTTTGAAAAACTTCCACCGACTTGGCCCATGAAACATAGTTCTCACCATTAAGTTTAATTGAGGTCATTTGTACACCTAGATAGTCAGAGGAAACCACCACACTAGGTTTCTGATCACTACAGCCATCTCCCATTGCTACCATGATACTCTTTCAATGCTACTTCTAATCTGAATTCCCAATCACCAACTAAGTGCTGCTGTCAAGAGTTTGATGTTCCAGAACCTACAGCAGTCCCTAAACACAATGATAGATACACACGCCTTTGTTCTTATCCACACCACTACTAATTTCACAAAAAAAAACACAGACTACACCGACATTAATTCAGCACTTACTAACCACATGCAAGCTCTCTTTCAACTACTCAACAGAGTTTGTGCATCACAAGCACCACCACACAGCCATAGCTGTCACACACGATACAGACCTGATTTAACGCTTTTAAGAGGGCACCACAAGACCAACAAAAACTCAACTAGTACCATTGCATTACACCTTGCACCATTCGGCCACCTACAGTAGCAGCCCTTACACCATTTGGTCATTGTAAACACAGCCTGTTCTTGGAATTTTTCCAAGAACCAAGGCAACAACCAACCTAGTTCTCTAGGTTCTGATCAGTCCTCTCAAGTTCTTGAAGATTTTCAACCCAGAAATACCAACAGCACACAGAGGAGAGATAACCAACCTTCGTTTGAGAGCTTCAACCAACCATTCACTGCTGAAGTTGTTTTCTTAGGAAAGGAGGTTCCGTGCACCAGAAAAAAGAAGAGTTGTGATGTTTCAGGCCTGGGACGAACCACTTTTCTCCATTGACAGCCCAAAGAAGAAAAAGGAGAGAACTGAAGCACGAACTGAAGTTGTCACGAACTGAAACAGGTCACGAACTAAAGTTGTCACGCTCTGATACCATGTTTCTACTATTGCTACAGTAGTCCGAACCAGTAAGGAGAAGAAGAAAGAGAAGGAGAAGAAGAAGAAGAAGAGAAGAAGAAGAGGATGAAAGAACTATCGAACCTGATAGCTAAACCCTATCAGTCGACCTCTTAATAGTGATTAGGCTTCTAATTAAATGTACAAGGACTAAACTGCCCCTACTTAAGTATGGGACAGAGAACCTCTAATAAGACTGCCACATAAGCTCATAACTTAACCAAGGTGAGTTGACTAATCTACCCTTATTCGGCTAACTCTAACAACTACGATGTACTTCCAGTCCCAGGAAATATGTGAGAGGGCCCAAGTCCTTCGTGTGAAAGGAATTATGAAGTAATAGTTTCAATTCACGAATGCCTTCAGCATCATTCCCAGTCAACAACATATAGTAGGAGAATGGTAATACCCTGAGGTCGTCACCTAACAAATAAAGAGTAATCAGAAGAACTCTGGCTATATCCAGTAGCAACTACAACATCGTGAAAGCGTTCAAACCATGCCTGTGGAGCTTGTTTTAGACCATATAGAGACTTTTTTAGGTGACATACTAAAGAAGGATCACTGCAGTATCCAGGAGGAGGCTTCATGTAGACCGTCTCCTTCAACTAACCATGAAGAAAGCCATTATTCACATCAAACTGGCATATGGTCTAAGACTGAGCAGTAGACACTGCTAAAAGAACACGGATTGTGGTGATCTTTGCAACAAGAACAAAGGTTTCTTCATAGTCAATACCATACTCCTAATTATATCCTCGGCAAACTAAATGTGCCTTGTATCGATCAAGAGATCCATCAGACTTTAGCTTAATGTTGTAAACCCAATGACTCCCAACAATGGATGCATTTGGAGGAGCGGACACAAGATCCCAAGTGTCATTTTCATGTAAAGCATGAATCTCTGCATCCATGGCTTCCTTCCAATAAGGGCTACTATTAGCTTCCTGGTAGGAGCGAGGAACATCTGTGGAGGATAGGACAGTAGACAAAGATCTATGGTTTAAAGGAAAACCATAGCGGTCAGGAGGTCTAGGTATGAAGAATGTCTGAAGTAGAGGTATCACTTACAAGAGCAATGGTAGGATGATGATCTGAACCGGGAGGAAGGAGAGTCGCAGGTGCAGGGGCTGGAGCACGTAACCACTTGCGAGAGAAGATGAGAAAGTCCTCAGCAGAAGGAGGTGGAGCATCCTGTGAATCAAAGTTTGACAAAATAGAAATAGACAGTGCAGACAGTCTAGCAATTCTATCAAAAAATGAAATGTGCTCAAGGAAAACAACACTACGTGATATACGAATGAGACGAATAGAGGGATCATAACAAATAAATCCTTTGTGGTCAGAACAGTAACCCACAAAGGCACACAAGACAGACTGTGCAGACAATTTAGAACATTCACGAGAGGGAAGATGAACAAAGTACACACATCCAAAAACATGAAGCATAGATAAATCTAGAGAACGACCAAATAACTTCTGAAAGGGAGACATATTACCAAGAACTGAGGAAGGAATATAGTTGATCAAAAAACATAGCTATATTGGCTGCCTCTACCCAAAAGGAAGGTGGAGTATGGAACTCCTACAATAATGTCCTCACAGCACTAAGGATATGTCCATTCTTTCACTCGGCCACACCATTCTGCTGAGGAGTATCTAGACAACTTCGTTGCACTTGTATTCCATGATCCTTCAAATAGAATAAAAAATCTCCATTAGTGCATTCTCCCCCTGAATCCGAACGGAGAATACACACTTGTGAGTGAAACCGAACCCGCACCACAGCATGAAACAACTTAAATGTTGGGAAAACCTCAGACTTGTGGCAAAGAAAGTATATCCATGTGTACCTAGTACAATCATCAATGAACAACACAAAATATTTGTGTCTAAGCTGAGAAGAGACAAAAGCAGTCCAAACATCACTATGTATAAGCTCGAAGGGAGAGGTAGCATGCTTAGATATGTGAGGAAATGGTAAGGTACGACTCTTACTTAAGCAACAAGGAACACAAGATGTATCAAAGGTGTGCAAGGAAGGAACTTTATTCTCAATAAGGCCTGAATCAAACAAAAATTTTAATTTTTCAGAATGTATATGACCCAAACATTTATGCCATAAGTCCCAAACATTATTTCTATGACTCAGAAGGAACTAAAAGTGGAGGAACTGAAATAAACTGATGATGTTGATATTTGAGGCTTCTCAAACTCCAATGCAAACAGATGGCCCAACCTGCGCCCCTTCCCTCTCACCTTCCCAGTGTTCTGGTCCTAAATCAAACATCCATCCTGAGAGAAATAGCATAAAACTCACCAGGTAAGCCAATAGCAGAAGTTACCAGTTGTCGAATGTTTTCCTCAACCATAGATGCTAGAGAATCACATTTAACAAAAGAATCACCACCAATAGTAGATTTCTTACTCCCATGTGCTACAGCAGAAGTGTCAATTCCATAGGTTGATCCTTCCAGCCTTATAGGAATAATATCTTCTCTACTAGAGGCCCTTTCAACAAGAAAACAACAGTCCAGGCACAAGGATATCAGAGACAACCAAATTTAGCAATCAAGAACTCAAGATGGCAGTCCAAAAAAGGCAAGTTTTAAGACTGTCAAGTCTAAAACCCTTCAAATATGAATCTAAAGTCTGAATCAAATAAATGGAAAGCAAGAAAACCCTAGGACGACACCAGATCTAAGGTTATAGGTTAATCGAGTCAACCGATTGAGAGAAAATGGTGATTTACCAACACATCAGGCGTCTTTTCAAGAATAAGGTATCTTGTGCTTGATCGAAACAATCCCTAGAAATCTTCAAACCAGAAACTGAGTGTAGAATTAAGAAGATCTTGAGAGAACCCTTCAATCTAGAGAGAAAAACTCAAATCGTAGGCTGATGTAAAAGGCCAGAAGTCCAAAAAAGAGTTACAGTCCAAAAAATGAAACTATACAGTGTTACAGCCCCAAGAAGAAGATCAGAAGTCCTTCGAAAACTTCACCAAATCAGATGTTGTCTATAGGTAGAATAGATCAAGTCTAGGCGGCACCAGATCTGAAGTCCAAAGTTGTTGCAGTCCAAAAAAGGAAACTGTACAGTGTTGCCACCCCAAGAAGAAGATCATAACTCCTTCAAAAACTTTACCAAATCAGATGTTGTTTGTAAGAAGAGTAGATCAGGTCTAGGCGACACCAGATCTGAAGTTTGGCCTCGAACCAATGTCTCACAAGAGAGATCTAACGAAATCTCTCCTATTGGTTGTGCAAAAAAGACTGAACAGAAAAGGGTTGAACAAAACAACCCTAATATGATAGGATTACTGCTTCTAGTGAATTTCACGAGAGAGAGAAAAAAGATCAGAGAGCAGCCCGCTCTGATACCATGTCAACACTCTTGTCTGAATAGAGAGAAGAACAAGAATAATCTTAGAAGAGTCAAGAATAATTGACTCCCACCTCAAAGAGTCTCTTATATATTAAAAGATATGTACAATTACAAGAATGCCCATATAGGGCTAAAAGAGAAAAGAAGAATAAGAAGTATAAGTAATGTACAACAAGGACTATACTAATAAGATACACCAAGTTATAGAGTATCCACATACTGTTACATATAACAAAATTGCAAATCAGGATTTTTATTAGAAAATAAGTTATTCAGTATTTATTACAGCAATTTTCTCATGCCACAATTTCTATAGGTAGAAATTCCAAACACCTAGCGACACCTTAATACTGGGCACCTGTGCCATGTACCAAAGTAACAACGCTAAGATTCTAGGAACAAAAAAAGATACTGAAGAAAATAAAGAGAGGAAGATAATTTTGTTAAAACTCACCCGGGACTAGCAAGGTTCATGACAGGTTGCATTACCAAGCTAGTTAAGAGTTCCCTGATAAAGCATCGGACAAGAGGACATTGAGCCTCTGTTGGACTTAATACAACAGCCAACACTCCTCCCATAAGCCGTTGAAGAACCTAAAATGGAACAATATTTATATATATTCAAGTATCCAAAATTTAAAGTAAAGCAGAAAATAGAAACCGAAAGGAATCCACCAGAACACTCCACTCAAACGGTCAAACCTTATACTCGCACTCTGGAGATATCAGAGCCGGGTGAAGCTCCTTGGAAGCCATAAGATGGTGTCTCAATTTTTCTTCCCTTTCTTCACAAGAAAGTGTTCCCATAACATCCATACCAATAGCAGATTGGTTTCTTCTATAAAGGTCCAAGTGGTTTCCTATCAAGTCAACCATATCCCTGAATCATTGGAAAGTCACTTAGTTCTAATGGAACAAGAATTCATGCATCCAACAAACCCAAAAAAGCTTCCTTGATAACTTACAAATAAAAGTAATGCAAAAGCACCTTGTTAACAGGTCGACAAGGTTGATTTCTCTCGCCCTTGCTGATATTTCACCAATGACCTCAGTGATTATTAGGCGTATTTGCTCAGGACCCTCTCTGTCAGGAGTGACTGAAGAGTACCACAAATCTATAATGAATTCCTGCAATATCTTATCAACAAACTCATCAACAGCAGCTTCCACCAGAGGAGAGGCAATTTTCCTCTTCTGTTTTGATGACGGAGGGGGTGGAAGAGTTGAAAGGCAAGGATCGTCAACAAATAAATGCTTCTTCCGCAGGTGAGATAAATATGTCTGCCTATGAGTGGATCGAACCCTCCGGTGGAAGTCCACTTTGTTAATTAGAATACGCAACGAAGAAACCAAGAGAATTGATATGGGAATATTTGTCCACATCGATTTACTTGTATCTGCAACAAGCACCCAAACACATGAAAATGTTTCATCCGTAACTTCCCAAATTATTTGAAAACACATAAAAACTCCTGCTTCGTAAAACAGCTCTTCGTACTTTGCATGGGTTATTGGTCTCTTGGTCAAAAATGACCTATCTGCAAATTGTATTCCAGTAAAGTCACAACTTAATTTTTCTCAATCCCAATTATAATTTCATTTCGTTTGAGTCCTAAACCCAAGAAAATGCAGATCATTGAGTTGACAAGAATCACAAGTCGTATATCTTCAATAAGACAGTTTAAAAGATGGTGAGGCACAACAGTCTTACAAGTTATAAACCTTGTATGAAGCTTAGGCCTCAAGTATAATCAATAAAAAAAATGCATATTAAAACGTCTTGAGGCTTATGCCTCCAAGGCTTCAAGACCAATGGTCTCTTTTATTTTATTTCTTTTAATTCTTTTCTTTTCTATATATATATATATATATATATATATATATATATATTGCTTCTAATGTCTCATTTCTACCTTTTACATTTTAAATATATATCTTCTAATGTCTCATTTCTACCTTTTACATTTTAAACCTTGATTTCTTGAAGGAAAGGGCACTTTGTTATAGTTACTTAAAGTATAAATCTCAAAAACTAGCCGAAATTTTCTTAGATAGAAGTTCAGGAAAAACCCAGTTATCCTTGTCATTTGACAAATTCCCAGATGTCCCTTTCTATGACATCTTGTTTCCGCCTCACAGCACATCTCCGCCATGAGAACATCTCCTGATGATAGTACCACTCTGGATGATATCATCATTGGGAGATGTTCCCAATAGACAGTGGGGATATGCTGTGAGGCGTTGTGGGGCGGAGATGTGATCTCGGAATATTCATTTTAAGTTTTTAACAGACCACCTTCTGCAGTATCATGGTATTAGAACCACTACTTGTTTGAACCAGCCAAGTAGGATCTAAACAAAACTCTCAACACCGAAGTTTGAAGGTTGATATTGAAGGGGATTCTTCATTTGTTGATTCTGGGTTTGCGTTTCAACGTCAGCTGCCATGCTCCTTTCATCCAAGACTGACGCTACAAGCACTTGGAAACTTATCGCCTTGTCATCTGAGGTATTTTGATCAACCAAATTCACCTTTGGTGATGGTTTCACACCAAAACCGTGAAGAAGCACTATAAGACCTAATCCTGCAAACCGAGCCCCATTCAAGCAACCTACCGCAACTGTAGAACAGCAACGCTGTTAATAGGGAAAAGGCAAAAAGGGTAATTTATATGGGACCAACTAGATCGGCCAGAAACAAAAGTGGGCAAAGCAACCTATTCACTCTTAATAGGTATGAGTCCCACGTAGTCCATGCGTACGAAACACTACAGTATTCACTCTTAATAGTTTACCTAGCCCATTGTTGCTAACCATCCGGACTCGTGACAAGCCTCTGCCTGTTTTTACGTCACTGGCGTGATTGATTCCACAACCTACTACACAGCCATCATCACGTTGAGTTGATCTGTGAGTTACATAAACAACGCACAAATGAGAGCAACAGAACTTGTTAGCTCTCCTGTTATCTCTGGACAACGTGAGGAAAAGCCAGAAAATTCAAGTCACAAAATAATGAGAGATTTAACACAAGAGATTATCTCCTCTTCAAAATTATTTAATTACTCATAAATTAATAATGGATATGGCATTAAACAAAAGGAAATGGCGAACAGGATACATGATGAATTGATGATGATGATATGCTGTTCACTCTGAAGAAGAGATGTTCTCAATACGCGGTTGGGATGTGCTATGAGTTATTTTTGAGGCGTATTCTGTGGGAGTAGATGTGACTTCAAAATAAATACTCAAAATATTAAATTAAAGAATACTTTAAATTTAAATCACCTCAAACATGAAACATCTTTATGATGTTGAAATTCAGGAAACTCGTTCCAAAATGCTAGTAGAATTCCAATCAGTGACATCTCACCGGGAAAACAATGACAGCACCCAAATTGATCCAACGTAGCAACATTTAAACCTTAATCGTGGCTGGAAGTAGTTATTGCACATTTGCACACCAACTCCCGAGTCAAATTGGTTCCAACAAAATTCTGGAAATATAAAAAGAAGAGTCGAGTAACAACTTACTCGACAAGAAGCACGAAACAGAGAAGATGATTAACGCCCAGAACGCCGTCCTATGCTTAGCTTCCTCGATCAGATCTTGCAATGTCTGCATCATGTTCATGGTTTCAAAACCCTAGATTCTGCTTTCTCCAATCTCTCCTTCAAACAAAAGAGAATGGAAGTCAGGAGAAGAAAGAAGTTGCGCCAATTCAAGATTTCTTTAACCTCTGTTTCAAACTTCAACCGATGAAGTCTTTCTTAATAAGCAAAAAGAAAAACTGATATTCATTATTTTTTTCTCTTTGTTTCCTAAGCGAGAAAATGTACCTTTGTCGCTCTCTGTCACAGGTTGGGAAGCCGCTGTTCTTGTGAGTTCTTCACAGTCGTTCTTCTGCGGGTTGAAAATACGTGGGAGGCAAACGATGAACCTCGTCACAGAAAATACGCGAGAAGCCGCTGTTATTGTCATTCTGTTTTTCTATTTTATTGCTTATTCACACGTGGCACGCCCCCATTACTCTTGAGATGAATTCGTTATGCTCCCAGCATCCCAACATCCGAGGAGATTTCAGTCAAAATTCTAATGAACCGTTTGTCGAACAAGCTTGATAGGTAGATTTTGCTTTTTATCAAATCAGCCCCCACAACGTCCCACAACACATCCCCGCCCTGTATTGAGAATATCTCCGATCATGACATTATCATGACATTATCATTTCTAGTATTATCATTGGAAGATGTTTTCAATACACGAGGGGATGTGCTATAGGACATTGTGGGGGTTGATTTGATCTTAATAAGTTCATAGACAGAGGTAGCGTGAAATCAAAACAGCTAATTCAGAATACAAGAAATTGAAACTTCATTGCAATGCCCATAATTAGCTAACCAATCAACAGGCATTGCCTTTCTTGTAAGTATACACTCTTCAATGATTTGTTGCACTCTCCAAGGGGGGGGGGGGGGAATCTTCTTCAATAAACTATCGATAACTAGTTTGGAATCTCCCTCGATAATGATGCATCTATTGGAAAAATTGAGAACCACATTATGGGCTTCCCATGCCACCCAAGCTTTTGCAACATTAACTGTAGTAAACCCAATTTTACTAACTTTGAGGTCCAAGATGTGATCCATACAATCCCTGGCCACACAAGCAATAGTGCAGTCACCATTAATGCAAGAGGCATCAAAATTTATTTTGATTTTATCCAATTCAAGACTTAACCATCTGGCACGCATCGTTTCCCTTTGCTTGAGAGAAAGACTATTAGAATCAGCAATATTCTGAATCTCTAAAAAATTTTGACAAGCTCTTTCAATGATTATAGGAGGGGGCATCCCTCTATTATTAAGGACTTTATCATTTTGATTTTTCCAATTCTGTCATAACAGCAAAGTGATTTTTTCTTTTCTATAAGGGTCAAGGGGAACCCTTCTTCCACTAGTCGAAAGGTTATTCCACCAATCAGTAATTAATCCCACATTGTTATTGGACAAATTCAGAGTTTCTCGCGTAGCAAGCCACACTTGCTTTGAGAAGGAGCAATTTAGGAAGATATGGTCACAATCTTCCTCTTCCCCACAAAAGGAGTAAGCCTCATCAACCACTCAACCTATGTTCGAAAAGTCAACCTCTTGCGTAGCAAGCCACACTTGCTAGAATGAGCAGTCAACCTCTCAACCTGTGTTCAAGAAGTGAAGGAAACTTAGTCATACTCTTAGAAAATGGAACAAGATAGAATTTGGAATCATAAAGATAGAACAAGATAGAATTACAAAGTCTTAAGTCAGAGCTTTGCCAGGAACAGGCAAAAGGAGGATCGAATTACAACCAACAAAGGGTGAAGGAAATTAAAGAAAAATTAGATCTGATTCTGAAAAGAGAGGAGATGCTTTGGGCTCAGAAATCCAAAGTTAATTGGATCTTCCATGGAGATAGGAATACCAGATTTTTCCACAATCCCACCATCAGAAGGAGAGCAAAAATTAAAATTTTAAAATTGAAGGATGAAGATATCTAGTGGATGGAGGGTCAGGAGAACATCAAACAAATATTGGTAAATCATTTTAAAAATCTCTTCACTCTAGGTAATCCTATGGATCTGGATTCAACTATTGGTAAATCATTTCCAAAATAGAGATCTGAACCAAGACCAAAACACCACGTTCATTGATCTAATCCCAAAGGTTAAAACCTTGAATCAGCTGCTCAGTTTAGGCCTATAAGTCTCTGCAATACTATGTATAAAATCATAGCAAAGATCCTTGTAAATAGGCTGAAACAAATTCTAGGGTCAATAATCTCTGAAAACTATAGTGTTTTATCCCTAGAAGAGCTATCACTGATATCATCCTCCTTCCCCATGAGATAATGCATTATATTAAAAACACAAAAACTTCTTCAGGGTTTATAGCCTTAAAGCTTGATATGAGTAAGGCCTATGATAGGGTTGAGTGGACTTTCCTTCAAAGAACCTTAGAGACTATGGGCTTTGGAAATATTTGGATCAGTTGGGTAATGAAATGTGTCTCTTCAGTGACCTACCAAATTTTCATCAATGGCTCTCCTTCGCCAAAAATTTACCCCCAAAGGGGTTTAAGACAAGGAGACCCCCTTTCCCCCTATTTATTCTTATTATGCTCTAATGTCCTGTCAACTAAACTGAATAATTTAGTGAGTAGGGAAATTATTTTTGGAATCAAAATCTGCAAACAAGCCCCTATCCTCTCAAACTTGTTCTTTGTTGACGACAACTACATCTTTTCTAGAGCAAATCTGGAAGAAGGAAGAGCTATCCTTAATGCTATATCCTTATATGAGAGAGCCTTCGATCAATTAGTGAACTATAGAAAGTTTGAGGTTTTCTTTAGCTCAAACTTCCACCCAAGACTCCAAAGAGTAATGCCAAGGCTCTTAAAGGTCAAGAGAGTAGAAAATTCCTCCATTTATTTGGGTCTCCCTTGAAATAGGACGAAGGAAGTGTCACCTTTTTAATTTTATGGAGGAAAGAATTGCAAATAAGGTTGGGAGTTGGAAAGGAACCCTACTTTCACAAGCAGGGAAAGAAGTTCTTATGAAATCTGTGATTTCAGCAATCCCAGCCATTGTATATCATGCTTTCTCCTCCCAAAGAATGTATGCGATGACATTGTAAAACTTCACAAAAAATTCTGGTGGGGAGATCAGGACAACAATAAGAAAGTTAGATGGGTCTCTTGGGAAACAATTAGCAAAAACAAAATGAATAGAGGACTGGGATTTAGGGACCCCATGGCATTCAACCTTGCTTTGCTAGCAAAAGTGGCTTAGACACTTTGTATAGACTCATCAAGCCTTTGGGCAAGAACTTTAAAAGCCAAGTACTTTCCAAGAGAGCCCTATCTTCAGTCTAAACTTGGGAGAAAACCATCTTGGGGTTGGAGAAGCGTCCAAAAAGGCAAGGAAATCCTTCAAAAAGGTCTAGTTTGGAAGGTTAATAGAGGAGTTGGAATGGATCCTTGGGATGACCCTTGGATTCCTGGCCTAGAGGGCTTTAAACCAATGGGTCCGAGGCCTAGTCCCAATAGTCCTGCAAAGGTGGAAAATCTGATTCTTTGACAAGAGAGAAGGTCGGATGTCAAGAAAATCAACAGTTTATTCACCCCTTTTGAGGCAAAAAGATCCTAGAAATAGATCTAGTTAACTTTGAATGAGAGGATAAATTAATTCGGGCTCTAAATGATAAAGGCAGATTTATGGTGAAATCAGCCTACTTCTTGGCTAAAGAGCATGTGATGATGAGTAAAGGTTCCAACAGAACTGAGGGCAACACAATAGTTGATAAAGAGGTTTGGAATATAATTTGGCATCTACCTGTGGAGCCAAAATTTAAACATTTCATCTGGAGGTGTTTTCATAATGGCATTGTTGTAGCTGATAACATCTTCAAGAGAAAAATCATTAATTCTCCTTCTTGTCGTAGATGCAACAGAGACCCTAAGACCATCTCCCATGCTTTCTTGCTCTGTGACAAAGCTTGGTGCATCTAGTTGGGGGCTGGAGTTGGAATCAAACCTCATGGTTTATCAAATAACACCCCCTTCCATAGCTGGTTCAGTAGTATGATCAAAGACCTAAGGAAGTCAAATCGAGAAATAGTTATAAACCTTGTCATTTGTCTTTGGCACGTGTGGAAAGATAGGAATTTTTCCTTTTTGATAATGAATCCCTTAACATCTGGTTTGTGGTCTCTTCTATTTGCAAATCAATAGTAGAGACATCTCAGCACTGGAAAAAGATATCAAAAAGTTGTTTGTAGACTAAAACGAATGAAGACTCAAGTTTCTTGGCATCCTCCAGGGATATTTAAAATTCAATGTTGATTGTGGCTTCTTAAATAGTGGAAAAGCCTCTTTTGGTTTTTTGTCAAGGGATTCTTTTGGTTTTTGTTGGTGTTTTAGAGGTGGCCCTTTGTTGGCTTCCTCCATTTTGATAGCAGAAGCAAAGAGCCTACTAGAAGTTGTTCGTTTTGCAGTGGGTCAAAACTTAAGTTTAGTTGCGTTTGCATCTGACAGCTTGCAGTAGATAAACAATTTAAGAAATTTTAGTGTCTCTTGCCATAAGGATCTCCTCTTCATCTGTAAGATCCTTACCCTTGGTGAAGGAAAAAACTTTAGTTTCAGTTGGGCTCCTAGGTTTGTGAATGAGGCTGCTCATGAGACGGCTAAACGTGGCTTACACAGCAAGTTTCTTTTTTCTGAAGCACTCCTAGGGTGGCTGGCTTCTTTTGTATTAAGGGATCTTTCCACCATCCAAATCCCCCTGCAAGAGTGTTAGACTCAGTTCCCCCCTTCTCAAATCTTTAGTTTAGCCTTTCGCTCTTCTATTCTCTTCTTTGTTGTTTATGTTTTTCCTATTGTAGTGTCTTCATTATTTTTTGAATGTCTGCTTTCTACTAAAAAAATCAATATCTAGGCCTCTGGATATTAGCATTTTCTTAAAAAGGATTCTTTTGTTGTAGAGAAGGTACATAAAAAACTTGTATTTTGGGGGGAGTGGGGGTTCAAACTCCAAATTTTATCGACTCCAATCATATCCTCACTAGGAATTCCATGCATCCAACCAACTTCATTGTAAGCTGATTTCAAGGAGAACATACCTTTTGGGTTGGAACTCCAAATAATTCTATCTTCTTGCCCCAAGGACGGAATAATAATAGTTTTGATTTTATTCCAAATAGTAGGGACAAGGTTCTTTATAAGGTTCTCATTCCAAATATTCTTGTCCTTAATAATGGCATCACTAACTCTAAGATCCAAGTCAACAATAGTATCTCTATTCACACTATTGAGAAGGGGCTCCTAATCAGCCCATTTATCAGTCCACAATCTTGTAGAGTTTCCATTACAAATCACTGATCCCACTCTTCTCTTGAGCAAATCTCTGGAGGACATAATACCTTTCCATGCCCAAGAATGACCTCTTTTGAGCTTACTTCCAAAAAAAATTTCCTTTCTTAAATACTTTTGGATCACTACCTGAACCCAAAGATTTTCTTTTTCGTTTAGGACTTTCCACCCCAAATTTGCTAGGCAGGCTTCATTGTCGCACCCAAGATTCCTTATGCCAAGGCCACCCCAATGTTTGGAAGTGCACACCTTAGACCAATTAATTAGGTACATAGCCCCCCCCCCCCCCCCCCCCCCCACTCTATCCTTTTTGTTTGACCAAAGAAAATTTCTCTGATTTTTATCCATCTTTTCTATGGTACTTTTTGGAATTTTGAAGGGCCACATAATATATTGAGGGATCATATTTGAAGTTGATTTAATAAGAGTGGCTTTACTCGCATGGGAGAGGGAATTTTTTTCCACCCTACAAGCTTTCTTTTAATTCTATTAGTAAGAAAAATGAAGGTAACTTTACAATATCTATTAGCAAAGACAGGGGCTCCAAGGTACAACTCTCCTATTGCCAATTGGAATTTTAAGGATCTTTGCCATCAATTTTTGAAGCTTGGGGTGGTGGATGTTTTCAAAAAAAAATATAAGACTAGATTTTGTAAAATTTGGAGCATGGCCTGAAGCTTTAGTAAAATCATCAATAATATTCTTAATCATCAAGCAAGTTTGAACATTTGCTTTAGCAAAAATCAAGTAGCCATCTACAAATTGCAGAATTGGGATACAAGGGCCATTTCTTGAAGCCCTACACCCAATAGGCCTATTGGCATTTGTAGTCATCATCTGCAGATTAAGGAAAAAAGCTTCAACACATAGAACAAAAATGTAAGGTGAGAGGGGGTCACCTTGTCTAATACCCCTTGATGAGATAATCTCTCTACATGGGATCCCATTAATCAGAATTTGGTACTCGACAATCTTAATGCATTCCATCACCCAACCCACCCATTTGTAATGAAAACCAAATTTAAAAAGAATATTCTCAATATAGTTCCAATCCAATCTATCATAGGCCTTTTCTATGTCAATTTTATAGGCCATGATACCAGAATTGCCTTTCTTTTTCTTCATAGTGTGAATCATTTCATGAGCAATAAGAACATTGTCAGTAATTTGTCTACCAGGAATAAAAGCACTTTGGTATGGCGATATGATATTTCCTAGATATGGCTTAATTCTACTCACCAATATTTTTTATATAACTTTATAAATCGTTACACAAACTAATGGGCCTAAAATTATTGGTCATTTCAAGTGTAAACTTTTGGAGTCAGGGTAATGAACAATTTGTTCAAACTCCTATTCTTCCCTGAGTGAAAAAAGGTATTAACAACACTACAAACATATTGGCCAATGATGGGCCATAATTTCTAAAAGAACATAAAATTAAGCCCATTAGGCCCAAGGGCTTTAAGATCTTTCATAGAGAAAAGATTGTTTTAATCTCCTCATCCGAAACATCTCTAATAATATCATCATTTTGGGTACTTGAAATATTAGGTCGAATTACTTTAAGGAATTCACTGATGCCTTTTGTTTCCTCAGCTTTATATCTAGCCTCAAAGATATCACTCAAAATGCTATCAATACTTTGATGACCATTTAACCAATCACCATTCTCATCTTTCATCCTAGAGATCTTATTCCTGTTTCTCCTTATAGTTGCCAAAGTGTGAAAAAATGAACTATTCTTGTCTCCCATCTTGATCCAGTAAATTCTGGATTTTTGGGCCCAATATATTTCTTCACAGGCTAGAATGGAGTTTAAACACTTTTGAAGGGCCATTTCTAAGTTGACTAAGGATATATTACTTGGTTCATCCAACATTCTGGATTGAACTTCTCCAAGTTGCTTAAAAGTACTTTCTTTTAGTTTAAAAATATTTCTAAATTTATTTTTGTTCCAAACTTTTAATTTCCTAGCAAGAACATTTCGTTTCTTTATAAATTGATTGGCATTTGAACCTCCAAAATCCAAGCTCCAATCATTTTGGATGACCGCTTTTAGACTCGGGTCAAGGCACCACATGACCTCAAAACGGAATGGCCTAGGGCCCAAATTGATATTAATTTTTGTTTGGAGTGGTCAGAGGCTAGAAATGGTAGATTTGAAAGTGAAGCATCTAGGAACTCATTTTTCCATAAACTATTAGAGAAAACCCAATCAATTCTTTGTTTGACATTTTGATTTTTTCTAAGTGAAGTCTAATCCTTCCATATTCATTTCAATTAGATCGCAATAATTGATAAGCTCATTGAATTCATTAGTCTAGTTGGGGGTGACTTCCCTACCTCCCCTTTTATCTTTACTAGACCTTAGAGAGTTGAAGTCACCAAGGACACACCAAGGGAGGTCCATATTATCTGAAATATTTTTTATCCAGGACCATAAAGTTTTTTTTTCAACTTTATTTAGAGGTGCAAACACAAAAGTAAAAAACCAATGTTTGTTAGTAATCAAGTCATTGATAAGAGCATGAATGATTCTATCATTTGTGAAAATTATATTTAAATTGCAATTTTTTTTTTATTCCAAAGGATCCATAAGCCAATAGATTCTTCTATAGCACATTCATCAAAAGAAAGAGATTTAATAACTTTTTTTGCTTGATCAGCACCAATCTTAGTTTCCATCAAAAAACAAATATCAAGTTTGTGAGAAATAGCTAACTCATAAACCTGGCTTCTTAATTGGGGTCTTCCATCCCCTCTAACGTTCCACATCAATATCTTCATTTGAGCTCTCTATGTTCTTCAAATCCATATTGTCCCTTATAGCCATGTCATCTTGCTCCCCATAATTGTTGATTTCTGCATCCATTAGAGCCTCATTGTTGTTGGAGATTAAACCTTCATCCTGCAACTACTGACCTTCCCAATCTTCATCCAAACCATCCTCAGCCTCTAACCCATACTCATTGAGGTCATCTTCTCCTTCATCCTCCAATTTGTTTTCGTTACTCATGTTCTTGAAGGAATTTTTCGATCATGATTCTTTTGGACTACCACATCATTTTAATTGCACTCATTGAGGCCATCTTTGTCTTGCCTTTGATTTTTAGCTTGGAATCAGTCCTGCATCTTGTTGTTTATGTTTTTTGTCATACCTGTTGCGACCTTCTTGTAATTGGTTCTCACTTGCCTCCTTTCAATGCCATTGTGTTTGTAATGGACCACAATCCATTCTTCTTCTTCTTTATTTTTCCGGATCTCTAGACACGCATTTGCTTTGTGCCCACGCCATCCACAGTTCAAGCATAAGTCAAAAATATTCTCGTAGAAGATCTTATTTTGTGTTCTTGACCACCCAACATTAGAGGGATTTCGAGTTTGAATGGACGGGAAAGATCAATACGAACACAAACATGTGGGTATTTCGCTCAATGGAACTCCTCAGTATTAGAATCTAGTTTGACAACCTCACTAACATCCAGTAGGAACACCTCAAGGTCATCTCTTGACCAACAGTCGAGTGGAAGATCCGATAGCCGGAGCCATAAATCAGCCACCTCAAGCTTCTCCATGAGAAGGTTGAATCCACTTCTTCATTTGAAAATAATGAAGTATTTCTCATTAATGAACCATGGGCCATATTTTAAGACTTGTTCATAGTCATCTGCAGAGGATAAGGTAAGTAAGAAGAAACCATTTCCAATTGAACGGATATCAGTTTTAGCTCTTAAACCCCAAATCATCACTCTCTCCGTTATCATCCTAATAGGCTCAGGGTCCCCTAAAATCTTGGCCAAGAGACACCTATCCCATCGGTCATCCATAATCTTCCTCTGCTTTTTTATCTCGTCCAAATTCACCGGTCTGGTAACTTTTGAATCCCTCTCTATATTGACTTGACCCTTGTAACCGTAGCCTCCCTGAGATGATTATTCAAAGTCTCTACTTGCATAGCTTCATTGAGGGATCTTCTAGCTTTACTAGGTTCACCCCGTTCGAAGGAGCCTCTAGGTCTTCTCTCCAATGTCCAAGTGTTTATAGAAGCAGGTTCAGAGGTGCTATATTCTTTACCGAAGTTGCAATGTATATCTCTACAATGCTTCGGGACATGCTCATTTATAGACTTGGCATTGCATTGTTCTTCATTAATATCATTACTGCTGGTGAAGCTCAAAGCCATAGGTGAAACGTTTCTGAGTAGGGCCTCCATGCATGTATTCAACGTAGGGGGTCGAGTAAATTCCCCTTCTAATCGGGGATGAGATCTCTTTATCAATTTTGTTGGCACATAATCATGATCACAAGCTTGGCAATTAACTTTTTGGATCGGCTCGTGCCGCATGGCTTCAGTTGAAATGCTACTTTTTAAATCTGAATAATTCTGGTTACCTCGGGAAGCCAAAATGCCACCTGTTATCGTCTCTATCCTGTTCATCTGAGAGACTGAGACGACACCCCTTCAATCTTAGTCCCATGCATCCCATTACTCTTAAGCCCATGCAAGCACATGCCCTCCATTGGAAGGTCTTCCAGACTCAACCTTTCATATGAAATGTCTTTCTATATGCTTTCATTATTGCCCACTTCAAGAAACTCCTTATTTGGTCTTCAAACATTTTAATCCTTATGTTAATTCTTTTATGCCATGGTGAAAATCTGTGGTTGTCCTTAATCTGGTCCCAAAGCAATATTTGTCCACTCTTTGAGCTCAAAAAATTGCATGTCCGAGCTAAGAAATTCCCACTGTTAAAATTCTCAGCATCTTTCATGGAAGGGACTTCACAAGCAGGACAATCCTTTACGTTGGCTTTGTCTCCCATCTCATGGTTAAATCCCCTAGAAGCATGGGAGATTTTTGACAAGGGAGGGTTTCCTTTAATCTGATTGCAAATGCTACCTGCATTGTTCAGTCTAGGTCCACAACATCGCTTCTACAATTCTTTATCAAATTTAGTACAATTTTTCCTTAAGAATCTTTTAACTATTTCTGAGTAGCTATTCTTTGCTCTGTAGAATTTGCACTCATCCAGTCTGTGGTGGCTTTTTCCCATCATCTTGATTCCATAGGATTTGGCCTCCTAGATGTACAACGGGATTTCACCATTCTTTTTAATGGATTTAGCCCCAGACTCCTTAGAGTAGAAAGCATTGCATTGAACCTTAATGTATTTTTGGACATGCAATCTGTTTTTCCTCTTGTTACCATTAATTCCCATGAACCAACCTGCATAAAATACTATGAGAAAACAACCACAAGCAACTAGAAAGAAACCAGGGGCACAAGGCAGCAAGAGGAAAAGGAAGACAAGATAAAACAAAAGAAAGATTTTAACTAAATCCAGCTAAAAAAAACTGAGATAGAAAAAACTACTAAGAATAAACCAGGAAACAACAAAAGAAAACTGAAACAGGTTTAGAGCTACTTCCCTTATTTCCCATGGTTTCAATCTTCGAACCATGCCATAAGATTGACACAGTGATCGTCATACTGCAGATGTAAAGCTTTCATTCCAACTTTGTTGAATGCTTCAACTTCAGCTAGAGTTAATCGAACAAAAAATGAAGGAAAAATTCTCGTGTACTAAACCTGAACTTGAATTGATGACCGAACATCCAAAATATATTAAGATATATTGCCTATCAATACTCTATAATTTGGGGTAGTGCCATTTTAGTACCCGAATTTTATTAAAATTTATGAGTGGTGCTTCTTCATTTCCTAAAGCAATAACTAGTGAAGTTTTGAGAGATTATGCAGGGAGTTGGGATCTCCTACCTACGTGATATGACAACATACATCATCTCACCATGAGACTGGGACACACCATAAAAGTAGGACCCGCCATGCATGAGATGTGTGATGTCAGATCATGTTGATAGGGGGTTGGAACGTGTTTAGTTGGGAGGAGATCTAAACTCTGATGTAGGTAGAATTCTCCTTGTCCAGACTAAAAGTGTTTGCTACTCTTCTGTGGAAGAGAGTGAAGCTTGAGTCGTTTATGAAGAGTTACTTTATAGAAAAGAGCTTATCTATTCACTATATCGAGGTTGAGAGTGATGCCAAAATGGTGGCTGATTAGTTTAGTCTTGAATGTAGCCTTTCACTCATCCCCCCTCACATACAATTTGATGGTACCCATTCTTTAAATCTATCTTTGAAAAGACTTGTAAGCCAACCAATATGTCTAACATGTCATCAAGGCGAAGTATGGAAAACATGTATTTAACTGTAATCTTGTTAATAGCATAGCTTTCAACACACATACGCCAACTACGATCTTTCTTTAGTGTGGGCAAAGCTGATACAACACATGAGCTTAAATTCTCACAGATCAGCCCCTTCTTCAACAATCTATTACTTGTCTCTATAGTTCCTCATGCTCCTTAAGGCTCATTCTATAGTGGAGTAAGTTAGGCAGTGCTTCTCCTGACATTAAACCAAATTGATGTTGTACTCTCTTAGGAGAGGAAGGTCATTGGGTAATTCCTCAGGCATCATATCAGTGTATTCATGAAGTAGTTCTTTACCATCTCCGAAACAGGTGTTTCTTTACTATCTTCTTTTGTAACCAACACATAAACAACATCTGAATTCCCATCTTCTTGAGCCAATCTATTTGAGATGAAGATAGTAGTGGTTGGCTTAGTTTCCTTCTTTGAAAATGAATCAAGTTGCATTGGTTTAAGAATTATCTTCCTATTGTCTTTCATAAATTTATATGTGTTCTTGTCCCCCTAATGAATGGTCTTACGGTCATATTGCCATGGGCATCCCAAAGGAATATGATATACATCCATTGGGACAACATCACACTGTATTGATTCTTCAAATGTATTACTAATAGAGAAATTAATTAAGCATTTAGAAGAAACACTTACCCCATTTCCTTTGTTGAACCATAAAATGCCATATGGTTGAGGGTGTAGAACAATCTTGAGCTTAGACCCGGCAAAAAGTTGACCCAACCCGTGAACCCGACCCTAACCCACCCAAAAAAATATGGTTAGGGTCCCCATATTCTGACTCGAGAATGCATTTGACCTGAACCCGACCCGACCCAGAAAAGATCGGGTTGGGTCAGGTTGGGTCATGGGTCACCCGTTGGGTCAGCCTAAAGCAAGGTTTGTAAAGTGAAACTTCTGTAATTATAGTTATAAATGAGTCCTATTACCAATAGGACTAGGAATAGGAATAGGCTAAAAGCCTAACATAATAAGCCTAGGAGGCTAGGAGTCTAGGATTAGAGTCAAACCAAGAAACTAGTTTTTAGTTTCATTTGTGCCTTACCTTGTTCTATTAATTTTGATTTTTCAAAAGTCTCTCTCTCTACTCTCTAGTCTTCTTTAGTCTTCTCCATTCTCACTTTTACGTTTTAGCCAAAAGAAGTAAGCTTTATTTTTTCAAGAACTTCAAAGCTGTTGGTGTTGAACAACGAGCCACCACAAACCCCAAGGTTTGTTTTCTTACTCTTTTTTTCTATTTAATGTATCTAATTTTTGGCTTTTAATTTTTTATTAATAGATTTTAGTTATTTAATCATTTTTAATGATTTATTATGCATAGAATGATGAATGATATAATTAATCTTTTCTTTTCTATTTAATTATTTTTAATGGTTTTTAATGATTTTAGTTACATGTTCCTAAGATGAATGAACACAAATTTTCATAAAATTATTTTTTCATTTTTTTTCTAAAAATATGATTTAAGGAATGATAGGACTTGCTTTTTTTTTTTCAATTTTGATTTTTTCCTAATCTTGTACATTTTCTTTTTAAACTTGAATTTTCTTTAATCTTCATTTTAAAATTTATTGATCCAAAACATGTTTGTTGCTTTTTTTTAGCCAAATAATTCATTCAAAAATAAAACTCATAAAAATAAAAATAAATGTCATTTGCATTCTAACTCATTATCTTTGTTTTGTTTGTATTTTAGTTCTCAAGAGTAAATCATGTCTTCTGTGCACGTGGTTCATAGAGATGATGGTTGTAATATCGATAGGACTCCTCAAGTGCTTCAAAAAAATGACAAACATCTTCTAAGGTTTGGAAAGAACTTGAAATTATTTCAAGAGATAAGTTTAAAGATAAAAAAATTAAGAGCAAAGTGCAAACATTGTTTTAAGGTATACATCGCAAAATCTTTACATGGCACTTGTAATTTTAGACGTCACATTGAAATTTGTCCTAGGCGTGATTGTAAGGATGTGGGTCAATTGATGATATCTAAAGAGAGGAAATTGACTAGAAAATTTGATCTTGAGGTTTATAAAGAGTTGATAGCATTATCTATTATACGACATGGATATCCATTTTCATATGTTGAGCATGAAGGGACAAGAAATGTTTGGTGTTATCTAAATGAAGAAGTCAAAACATTGACTAGGAACTACTAAAGCACATTGTTTGAAAATCTATAAGAGAGAAAAAGAAAGACTTAAACTTGCTTTAAATAATGTTTCAAGTAGGATTTGTTTGACATGTGATATGTGGACTTTTTCCTTTACTCAAGGGTACCTTTGTCTCACTACACATTATGTGGATCATAATTGGAAGTTGAATAGCAAAATTTTGAACTTTTGTCATGTTCCTCCTCCACATAATGCATTTGCTTTATATAGAAAATTATATAATTTATTGAAAGCATGGGGAATTAAGCACAAAATATTCACAATCACCTTAGATAATGCAAGATGCAATGATAATATGCAAGATATTTTGTGTGATCAACTTAAATCTTCTTTACCTTGTAATAGTGATTTTTTTCATGTTCGATGTGATGCTCATATTTTGAACCTTATTGTACAAGAAGGTTTGAAGGTGATTGATGATTCTATATATAAAATAACAGAGAGAGTGAAATATGTGACAGGATCGGAGGTAAGGAAGATAAAGTTTGAAGATTGTGCAAAGCGTGGGGGTTATATTTATTCCAAGGGTTTATGGTTGGGTTGTTCAATAAGATCGAAATCCACTTATATGATGCTTGAGAGGGCACTCATCTATCATCGTGCCTTTGTTAATTTGCAAAGAGTAGACAAAAATTATATCTGGTATCCAACAGATGAAGAGTGGTCAAGGGTTGAAAAGATTAATAATCTTTTGAAGACTTTTATGATATCACAAACCTTTTTTCGGGAATTGAATACCCAACAACGAATTTATAATTTAAAAGTGTTTGGAAGATTAAGTTGTGTTTACTTGAAGAAATGGAGAATAAAGATCTCTTTATTAGTGACATGGCACAAAGAATAAAGAGTAAATTTGATAAGTATTGGCATTGCTATAGTGTGGTGCTTGCATTTGCTATAATACTTGATCCTCATTACAAAATGGGACATGAAATTTTGTTATCAAAAATTAAATGAGGAAATTGCAAATGCAAAATCAACCTATCTTTATAATCAGTTGTGCAAGCTCTTTAATGAATATGCAAACAAAAACTCTAGTGCATCATCATCAATTACATGTTCAGCATAGAATAATGATGTTAGAATTGATTTAGATGAATGACATTCCTGTAAGTTTAGTGTGTATAATGTAATTTAATTCCTTTATATTTCATTATATTTATAATTTTTAAGACTTATGACTATTGATTTTTGATATAGGAATTTAATTATTTTGAGAAAGAGCAATTAAATTCAAATAAGTCAGAGTTGAATGTATATTTGGATGAACATAGACTTGATCACAGGCAACAATTGAATGTTCTTTCTTGGTGGAAAGATAACCAGTATCGGTTTCCTAATCTGTCTCTTATGGCAATGAATTTATTAAGTATTCCTATAACTATTGTTGCTTCAAAGTCAACTTTTAGTATGGGAGGTAGAGTTCTAACCAAATGGAGAGCTTCTCTTTTGCCAGAAAATGCACAAGCTTTGATCACTACTCGTAGTTGGTTATTTGGATATCATGGTCAGATAAATTTTTATTTTGATTTGTTTCAAACATTATAATTTATTTAGATGATAATATATATTTTTATTTAATTATCAAATATATTTCTTACATTATTAATGCTTTAATATTTTATCTTCTTTGATTTAATGTAGTTGATGATAATGAGACCAAGGAAATGACGAGATTGGAGGTGCACTTTTCTAAGTCAAGCATTCTTGAAGGATCATCATCGCATGATTCAAGTCCATTAGAATTTTAAAAGGAACAAATTTAGAAATGATGGAATGTGTTTGAACTTAAAGTTATTTTGATTTTTTATTTAATTTTTATATGAAGTTTAGAACATTTGCATATATCTTTGGGCCATCTAATCAGTAATCATCTATTTACGTTAGTTTTTTCTTTGGTATTTAATCTTTATTTTTATTGTTGACTTTTTTAATTTTATAGTTTTTATAGTTGTTGGTAAATTTGTTGGAGGAAGAGTCAATCTTCCCTTTCATAAAGATCAATTGAATGCAAACTTTCTTTTCAAGATTAATTCATTTTATTTGGCATCTTCAATTCTTCATGCTTCATTTTTTTTAATTTCAATAATTGATAGAGTTGAGCCAAATTGATCCGTGGGTCAACCCTAACCTGAATGTTTAGGGTCAGGGCCTAGCATTCACTAACTTGATCTAAACCTTGACCCGACCCGAAATCAACCCGAAAATGCATTGGCCCAACTTGAACCCAACCCGATTGCTAGGTCTACTTGAGCTGCAACTAATCCACCATCTCTTGAGAAACAAGATTCTTACTACTCGTATTGTCAATAATTTGGTTACACAACTTCCCACCAGTTGTACAACATGTTCTAAAGATATTCTTTCTCAAACAGTCCCTTAATAGTGGTTCTTGAGGTGAAACCATGGAGTGTCATATCACTAAAGCTTCACCCTCAATGTTCCCATCCAAGTTTTCTTCCTTTAAGGCATTAACTTAAGTAGTTTCAATCACTTGTCCATCTCAACATGGCCTATATCATCTTGTTGTTTATCAATGACTTCATCAACCAGATGTGTTTTTCCTTCAATCCTTTACTTAAGACATCCATTAGAATGATGTCCCAACTCCAAACACTTGAAAAATCTAACAATAGGCTGCCTTGGATTGCTTTTTGTTGCATTTAAGGTCCCTTAGACTATAGGCTGTGTTTAGTTGATCACACGACCCTTACTAGCCCCAACACTTCGACCTATTAATGAAGATGTACCTTGGACAACACTTAGTTTTTACCCCGAGCTTCAACCTTTAGAGATAATTAATATGCATCCTTTACCTTATACAAGTAATGTAGGCTGACTTGATCTTGTATTGGAAACCTCAAACCATTGATATATCTACTAACTTTTTCCTATTCAGTTTGTCATATTACTCTAAAGAATTAATCCATTGAACTCTTTTGTGTACTCCTTTACACCATTTTCCTGTTGCCTTAAATTCTACACCTTTCAGTAAAGAATTTGCTCATAATCTGGTGGTAAAAATTGTGATTTCAACTTTTCTTTCATTCCTCCCCAAGAACTAACATTTCTTTCCCCCCTTTCTCTCTTTGTCCCTTTGAAAACTTTTCCACCAATCCAAGATTGTGCCATGCATCTTCGTTGTTACAATCTTCACTTTTCTTTCTTCATTCATTTCCTTCCAATAAAAATAATTTTCAATGTTGTCCAACCAATCTAGAAATTATTCAAGTTCCAACTCACCATCAAACTCATTAATATGAAGTTTGATGATGCGCGATCTGGTCAAGTCCTAGTCGCCGGTTATCTCGCCTCCGACAGAGCTGAAGTTGCCTGAAACAAGGAAGGAACTGGAGACTTCCAGGGAGGAGCCCGATTGGAACACTCCGAAGCTCAAGTTAGTGCTCTTGAGAAGGCAAGAGAAAACAATGGATTCCAAGACTAGTTCGGGTGTCATAACCTCCATTGTTCCTTGTCAGGGCCGTCCCTGCCACATATGAGATGGCGGTGGCAGGTGGCCGTTGAGGGGTGGTTGTCATGTGTTGGACCCCTAATCAGTCAGGTGTGCCGCCTCCGTGTACGGGCTTTCTGGGCGTCAAGTACGGTTCAATCAGGCGACTTGGTGCCGAAGTGGTGTGCGAGGTGGTCTTGAGTTCGGACAGAAGTGTGGCCCGAACTGCCCTTGGGTGGGCAGTTCGGGTCTTTGCCTTTTGGGTTTTTTGAAAGGCTCAAGACCTTGAAGGGAGAGCTCGGGTTCCACCTTGGGAAGCTCGGGGCTCTTCACCTTAGAACTCGGGTTGTGGGGCCCACTGTTGTGCCGAGCTGGCGTTTCTGCCAAGTCACTCTCGGTTGCTTCCACATGTCGTATGGCCAGGGGGTCAGGTCAAATCTTCCTCCATCCACTGCCCCCCACTCCCCATGCTCGGGGTCTTGACCCGATGTGGGGAGTTCACGGGATGACATGTGGATTTGCCTCGGGACACTCTGGCCTCGGTCTGGGACTTCTCTAGTCTGACCCGCTTGTGTTCCTAGCCCAACCGGGGTTGGCTTGGTTTGACCAGGGGTCAGTCCCAGTCTGCGTGTAGCTCACGCGCGCAAATGATTTCAAATTTTCAAACTTTTGAACGTGCGTGCCAAACAATTTCAAATTTTCGAACGTGCGCGCCAGGGTGTCTTTTCTTCGGGGAGTGCGCAGCTAACTTTGCAGGGAGTCATTGGATGGTTTCGATCTTGGTCGTTGATGCGCGGGTCTAGTGGCTTTAAATAGTGGGGGGACCCCCAGTCACTTTCCTCTGTTATCCTTCAGCGTTTGTTCCTTGAGCTCGCATCCAAGCTTGTCAACTCGCGTCACTCGTTCGCAGTCCGGTAGCTTTTCCTGGTGAGTCCTCAGCCCTCTTTGTTTCGATGTCTAGCTCGGGTAGTTTGCGTAGTCTTCAGGGGGGTCCGATGCTGGTTCTACGAACCAAGCTGCTGCCCCCGACAACCTTAGTGAGTCCGAGGTGGGGCCCGAGGTAGAGCTCGAGTTCGAGCCCGTATACCGAGTCACCTCGGGTAGTTTGGCATCCACCTCCTGCCGAGGTCGAGTGCCAGATAAGTTCGGACCTTCCACTATGATGCCCGAAAGGCTTTGGTCCCTTATTGTCCAGTACAACCTGCCCGGGGAGTATACTTACTTCGTAACTTCGGGCGACTTTCCTTGGGAGCACGGTTCGGATGAGATCGAGATATTCCGGGAGCAGCTTGTTGCCGAGCTACGCCTTCCCTTTCATCCTCTTATCGTCAAAGTCATGAACCACTTCGGCGTTACTATAGGTCAGCTCCACCCGAACTCTGTTCGTAACCTTGTTGGGACTATCTCCCTGTGCTGCGAGCACTGCCTTCCTTTAGACCTGGAAGTATTTTCAGCTATCCTCATGCTCAGAAAACAGGTGGGTCCCCGGCCCGAGCGTAGGAGGGCGTACTACTTGTCACCTGACTCGAGCTTCAAGCTCTTACACGACCTTCCAGAAAAGGTCCCGACATGGAAGCGGGACTACTTCGTGGTTCGAAGTGCTACGGGGTGGTCGTTTCCTACTGAGTGGGGTTTGGCCGCTCCTAACCCCGGTGTCGCATTAGACGAAGACACGGTGAAGGACCTCCAGGACTGGGCCCGACAAGGGCTCAAATGCGAAGTCTACCTGACGGAGGACAAGCTTATTCAGGCCAGTCTGAGTTCAGGTAGGTTTCTTGCTCAGACGAAGATACTTGCTTTTGCTTTTATTCCCGTCTTCTGACGTCGAGCTCCCTTTTGTAGGTGTTATGGAGGCAGAGAAGACCCGAGGTGCGAACTTGTTCGCTGGCATGAAGAGAAGGAAGCGAGCTGCTAAGCGGGTTTGCGCCGATCCATCTCGGGTTACGGAGCCCGAGGCACAGAGAATGGAGCCTCCTGGGGAGCCTGAGGTGCCCCCTTCAGTTCAGGAAGCGGTAGGGGTTCCCTATACCGGGGCTCCCTATGCCGACACTGCCTATACCCGGGTTATGCCTACGGGCTCGGGAAGTCATGAGGAGGTCGGGAGCGTGCTGACGCCGAGCTACGCTCTCCAAAAAAGCAAGAAGGCCATTTGCCCTGAGGAGGTCGCGCAGTGGGCCGATCTTCCTACAAATCTCATAGGCGTTCGTGCCGCAACTCACGCCATGGTGGTAAGTCGGGGTAGTTTTTTTTTTTTTTTACCAAGCTAATTTGTCCTCGTTTTGGCAGGTGAACTCCTCTATTCATGCCTTGGCCATTCAAGCGGAGAGGGGCTTGAAGCGAGCAGAAGCTACCGAAGCGGCTCCCCGTGCTGCGCGGGCCGAGCTGTCGAAGTCTCAGAGGGACAAAGAGGCCTTAGGAATGGTGGTGAGACATATGGACGACCTGAAGTTGGACCTAGAGCATCAGGTCGAGTACCTTCAGGAAGAAATTAGGGAGAAGACTCAGATCTTTTCTCAGGCCGTTGAGGAGGCGAAGGTGAAAGCCATCGCGGATTACATCGCTTCGCCGCACTTTGACGACATGATGGTGGGCTCGTACAGAAGATGTTTCAAGTTGAGCCGATGGATGATAAGGAACACGTACCCCGAGCTCGATGTTAGTGCCATAACCACTTCGTGCATCACTCAGGAGATGGCTGCCACAGTCGATGACGATGTGGATTCCGAAGACGAAGTGGGTCCTTCGGGTGTTGTCGAAGTCCCTTCTGAAGGTGAGGAAGATTGACCTCTGGGCTTGTGAGCTCGTTTGTGTTTTTTGTTTGTTTTTGCTTTTTTTTTTAAACACTATAAAGCAAACATTTATCGGTGAAGTACTTTTTTTGTTCAAAAGTGTTGTGCAAATATTCTCCTTTTGCCGAAATGACTATACACCCAAGATGCTAGACTTAAGCCCCGAGGCGAGTTATCATAGTAAGACTATGTGCCCGATCTGTTCTCCGCCCGGGTTAGTTAACAAAGGCTGGATTGAGCCTTGGGCTATGCACCCCTGTGGTGGTCTTCTCTGTAGTTCGCTATGCCCATAGGACGCTAGGTAGCTCGTTTTCCCATAACCCTTTAGCTCGGTCTAGCCTGGCTTTTAGTCCGCGGAGGATAACTCTGTTCGTGACTTCTGCCTGACCGTTTGCTTGTGGGTGCGCGACCGACATGAAGTTTTGTCGGATCCCCATACCTTGGCACCACTCTTGGAATTTGATGTCTTCGAACTACTTGCCGTTATCGGAGATTAGCACCCGAGGTAGTTCGAAGCGGCACACTATGTTCTTCTAGAAGAAGTTCTGGACGTTTCGAGTTGTGATGGTTACGAGAGTTTCAGCTTCAACCCACTTGGTGAAGTAGTCTACTGCCACTACTAGGAACTTCCTTCCTCCTATTGCTGGTGGGAATGGCCCGAGTAGGTCGATACCCCATTGTGCGAAGGGCCATGGGCTGGTGAGGTACCTGAGGTCGGCGGCAGGCTGATGGTAAATATTGGCGTGCTTTTGGCACCTCTCGCACTTCCTGATTAGCCTGACGGCGTCTGCTTTCATTGTTGGCCAATAGTACCCCGGTCGTAGTGCCTTTTGAGCGACGGCCCTGCCCCCCAGGTGTCCGCCACATAGGCCTTCATGAATGTCGCGGAGTACAAGCTCGGCTTCCAGAGGTCGCAAGCAGCACAGGTAGGGAAGCGTGTAGGATCTTCAGTACAGCCGTTCGTCTATCATGACATACTTGGCTACCTGGCGCTCTACCCTCCTGGCGGCGTTGCGTTCTGCGGGTAGGGTTCCATGTAGCAGGAAGCTCGCGAGTGGATCAATCCAACTCGATTCTGCTTGGACGACAGGAGCGACCTCCACTGCCCCCCGGAGAATGCTAGGTCGAGGTAACTTCTCTTGTACACCGTTCTCATGGTGTTGTCACTGGTGCTGGCTAGCTGGAACAGGGCGTCGGCCTCAGTGTTCTCCGACCTCGGGATTTGCTTGATTAAGTGTGACTAGAAGCTAAGCAGTGCTTCTTTTACCTTTGCCAAGTAGGCGATCATAGCTGGCTCGCGAGCTTCGTATTCCCCTGTAACTTGGTTGACCACGAGCTAGGAATCACTGCAGATAACTATGTGTTTTGCCTTTACCTCTTGCGCCAGAGCTAGCCCTGCTATCAACGCCTCGTATTCCGCCTCATGGTTGGACGTTGCGAACTTGAAACATAGCGCGTACTCTAATTTTGTGCCACTCGGACCGCGAAGAACTACACCGGCTCCGCTGCCCTGCTGATTTGAGAAGCCATCTACGTGAAGGATCCAAGGCTCTTCATCCCAGTTCGCGCTCAGCCTAACCAGGAGAGATACCGAACTGGTCACGACCTCACGGGGCTCGGACTCAATCGACCTGGGAGCGCCAACTCACCCAAACTGGGAGCCTCGTGCTCGATCGGGCTGGGGACCTCGGAACCGATCGTGCATTCTACAACAAAATCTGCCAAGGCTTGAGCTTTGATAGCAGTTCGGGGCTTGTACTGGAGATCGTACTCGCTAAGTTTGATGGCCCACTTCGTCAATCGTCCAGAGACATCGGGCCTGAGTAATACCTGCCTCAAGGGTTTGTTGGTGAGGACAATGATGTTATGAACTTGGAAATACGGGCAGAGTTTGCGGGCCACAATGACCAACGTATAGGCTAGCTTTTCTATCTCTGGATACCTTGTTTCTGCTCCCTGCAATATCTTACTAACATAGTAGATGGGTCGTTGCACCCGATCTGCTTCCTTTATCAGTACCGAACTGACCACTTCGTCGCTTGCCGAGAGGTACAGTTCTAAAACATCGCCCTCTTCGGGTCGGGCCAACACCGGGGTGCTGGCGAGATATTTCTTAAGCTCATCAAATGCGAGCTGGCAGTTCGGGTTCCATTCGAACCCTTTGCCTTTTATTGCCTTGAAGAAGGGCAGGCAACGGTCTGCTGACTTAGACATGAAACGACTCAGAGCGGCTATCATGCCGTTTAGCCTCTGAATCTCTTTAACTTTTCGGGGTGGTCTCATATCTAGGATGGCCTTTATTTTGTCCGGGTTGGCCTCAATACCGCGCCGGTTGACGATGTACCCTAGGAACTTACTCGAGGTGACACCGAAGACACACTTGTTTGGGTTTAGTTTCATGCTAAACTGACGCAAAATTTGAAAGATGGAATGCAAGTCTTGTATTAATTCATGCAAAAACTGTGTCTTGACGACCATGTCGTCTACATGACATTCTATCTTCGTGCCAATTAAGGGCTGAAATAGTTTATTCACGAGCCTTTGGAAGGTCGCCCCAACATTTTTCGGTCCGAAAGGCATAACCTTGTAGTAGTACAGTCCGAACTCGGTTACGAAGGTGGTTTTTTCCTCATCGGATGGGTCCATCCTGATTTGGTTGTAGCCCGAGTAGGCATCCAGTAAGCTTAGCAACTCATGTCCCGAGGTCGCGTCCACTAGGCGGTCGATCCTGGGGAGGGGGAAGCAATCTTTCGAGCAAGCTCGGTTCAGGTCGGTGTAGTCGACGCACATGCGCCACTTGCCGTTTGCCTTTTTTACCAAAACTGGGTTGGCTACCCAGCTCGGGTAATGAACTTCCCTGATGAAGTCTGCTACGAGGAGCTTCTCGACCTCCTCATCGACCGTCCTCCAGCGTTCTGGGGCTAAGTTGTGTTTCTTCTGTCTAATGGGTCTGATTACAGGGTCAGTATTGAGCTTGTGAGTTATGAGCATAGGGTCTATGCCGGGCATTTCTACCGCGGACCAAGCGAAAACATCTAAGTTATTGAGTAAGAAGCGTACCAGTTCGGATCACAGGGGTTCTTCAAGGGATGCCCTGACCTGAAGTAACCTGGTGGGGTCCTCTGCCAAGACAGAGACGGGAACAGTTTCCTCTGTTGGTGCAGCTCGCTCCTCGTTCTATTCCGTAGGTCGCTCCAGTTCGAGGTCGCTGGTTACTTTGGTCTTTCCATTGAGGGCGGCAACGTAGCACTTGCGGGACTCGAGCTGGTCGCCCCGCACTACCCCGATGCCGAAGTCCGTTGGGAACATCATGGCCAAATAGTAAGTGGACACCACTGCTATTAAGGCGTGGGTGATCGGCCGCCCTACTATGGCATTGTAGGGGGAGGGGGTCGCGACCACCAAGAAGTCATGAGTGAGTCTTACCGTGCTAGGCCACGTGCTGACTTCCATAGGTACTATGACCTTTCCCAGGGGTCTGACCTCTTCTCCGCTGAAGCCGACCAACGAGGTGTTCGTGGGCTTCAAGTCACTCTCTCGGAACTGGAGTTTGTCGAAGGCCGCTTTAAAGAGGATGTCTGTCGAACTGCCGGAGTCAATGAGTACCCATCGGACTTCGAAATCGTTGATCTTCATCTTTATGACAAGTGCGTCATCGTGGGGGTAGTGGACCCCGCACACATCATCTTCGGTGAAGAATATGAGGTCTTCCATCCTAGGCCGCTTCGGAGGATTTCGTTCTTCTCTGGCGGCCTCCCGGGTTGACACGCGAGCTGCTGCTGAGGTGCACTCTGCCACGATCGATCATCCAACAATCACGTGGATTGTTCCCCGAACTGGTCTTTCCTCCAGGGGCTGCTTCTGTGGTTCTGCAGGCCGGCTGCTGGACTCGGGAGCTTCTTTGTTGTGCTCTCCCAGCCGACCTGGCTTATTACTATTATTATTATTATTGTGTTGTACAAAATTTCGTAGATATCCGCGACGGATGAGTTTCTCTATCTCATCGCGGAGATTATTACAATGCTCGATGCTATGACCGTGGTCCCTATGGAAGCTGCAGTACAAGTTTTTATTCCTCTCGTTCGGGTTTCCCTTCAGATGAGGTGGCCACTTCACATACGGGGCGTCTCTGATCGTCATTAAGATCTCGGCCCGCTTCGCGTTTAAGGGTGTGTAGTCCGTCCGAGCTGCTAAGGGCGCTCGGAACGGATGGCTCGGCTTCATCTCCCGAGCTGGGTCTTTCCTTCTTCTATCATCTGGGTTGGTGGGCTCGCCTTCCCTCTTCCTCTTCTCGATCCCGCTTTCAGTCCTTTGGTTGATCTCCTCCTCTGTTCTCATGAATTTGTCCGCGAGCTTGAGGAATTCAGCCACGGTCGCGGGCTGGTTAACTACCATGTGCCACTTGAACTCCTTGTGTGTCACTCCTCTCTTGGTTGTCGCGAGCTGCACCGCGGGGTCCAGGCGCGGTATCTGCAAGCATGCATCATTGAACCGCTTGATGTATCCCCAGATGGACTCTCCTTCTCTCTGGACTACTCTGAAGATGCTCTCTTCGGTTCGTGGGCACCGTTTGCTGGTGACAAAGTGCGCGGTGAAGACCTGCACGAACTGGGTCCAGCTTCTTATTGACCCGGGGCCAGGTTCTTGTACCAGGTGCGGGCTACCCCTTTGAAGGTGGTAGTGAAGGCCACGCACATGCAGGATTCACTGGCCCTTGCCAGGTGCATTTGGGACTGGAAGGCATCGACGTGGTTGTTGGGGTCGAAGGACCCATCATACTTGTCTAGAGAGGGGAGTTTGAAATCTCTAGGCATGGGGACTGCAAGGAGTTCTGACTAGAGGGGGGAGGGGACTGAGAGAATAGGGGCAACTTTTACCTCGTCCGAGCTTGTCTCTTCTTTACCTCGGAGCTCGGGCAGGACGCGGGTGGTAGTTCGGCGACTTCGCCGGCGTCTTCGTTGCTGCTTAGAGGGCCTGGTATTGCCGTTGTTGGCCTCGGTGTTGCCAAGCTCGATGGGCCCAGACTATTGGTAGTCCGCCGCTAGGACGCCGAATCGGTTCTTTGTGAGCAGGAGCTCAAACTTGGAGTGCCAAGGTGCTGACTTGACTGGCAAGGAGGTTCCCGATCCGCTGGCGAGCTGCGAGGCGGGGGTGACTAGTCTTTCCCTCCTGCCTGGGGATGAGGCCTAGCTCTTGGAGGGGTTCTGAAGTTGGGAGGCTTCTCCTCGGTGAAGGCGTCCGCCCTGAGGGGAGGGCTTAACCGGCTTCGGAGCGGGGTGCCAAGGTGGAAGCTGTGGTTGGTTCAGAGGCAGTTGGGGGAACTGCTATTGATAGTGATACTGAGAGATGTGGTGCAGTACTTGCTGCTGCTGGAACTGCTGCATTTGGGCTTGCATTGCCCGCATGCACTGCATCAAGTCATCAAACTGGTTTTGGCTAGTCGCCAAAAGGACAGTAGTTGGTTCGGCAAAGGTTGTCTCGACAGGGAGAGGAAGGGGAACATTCACAGGTGCCACCATGTTGGTGCGTTGAGGCTAGGGATTCCGTCCGTCGATAGGGGGACGGTGAACTGTCCTATGCACACATTGGCGAGCTGGGGGTGTTCCCCTACAGCATTCAAGTCGGTGTTGTGTCTACTGTTGCTAGGAGAAGCCATGGAAGCTAAGGTTTCTTTGAGAGAGAGAGAGAGAGTTAAAGGTTAGGGGAGGCTTTTTGAAGTCTTCCCACAGACGGCGTCAATTGATGATGCGCGATCTGGTCAAGTCCTAGCCGCCGGTTATCTCGCCTCCGACAAAGCTGAAGTTGCCTGAAACAAGGAAGGAACTGGAGACTTCCAGGGAGGAACCCGGTTGGAACACTCCGAAGCTCAAGTTAGTGCTTTTGAGAAGGCAAGAGGAAACAATGGATTCCAAGACTAGAAAGCACAAAATATCACATACCTTCTTCCCCATGAGATGGGGGCCTTTATAGTCACCTTGTATACTTACTTCCGAACCCTTGTCAGTTCGGGTATCTTTACCTCTGCCAGATCGGGTCACTTCTTCTGCCAGATTGGGGGTCATTTCGGGTGTCATAACCTCCAGTTGCCAGTTCGGGTGTCATAACCTCCACTGTTCCTTGTCAGGGCCGTCCCTGCCACATCTGAGATGGCAGTGGCAGGTGGCCGTTGAGGGGCGGTTGTCATGTGTCAGACCCCTAATCAGTCAGGTGCACCGCCTCCGTGTACGGGCTTTCTGGGCGTCAGGTACGGTTCAGTCAGGCGACTTGGTGCCGAAGTGGTGTGCGAGGTGGTCTTGAGTTCGGACAGAAGTATGGCCCGAACTGCCCTTGGGTGGGCAATTCGGGTCTTTGCCTTTTGTGTTTTTTGAAAGGCTCAGGACTATGAAGGGAGAGCTCAGGTTCCTCCTTGGGGAGCTCGGGGCTCTTCACCTCGGAGCTCGGGTTGTGGGGCCCGCTGTCGTGCCGAGCTGGCGTTTCTGCCAGGTCACTCTCGGTTGCTTCCACATGTCATATGGCCAAGGGGTCGGGTCAAATCTTCCTCCATCAAAGTTGAACACCATGCCCATGATCTGATTGTAAAGCTTGCACTATTTGGTCTTTCCATCACTTGTTATTATTCCTTTTATGATGCTCAATGTCTTCACTTAATTCTTCGCTAATAATGTTAGTGGGTTGTTTTTCAATTCTATAAGTTTGTCTTCTTCTTCCTAGCCTCAAATAAATTGCTATCTCACCATCCTTAACAGCATTTTGAGCTACAAGTTGAGCAAGGCACTCAATTTATTATTGAAGCCCTCTTATAGCCTCTTGGAAAACCTCTACAGTGACATGTTGTGGTCTTCTACCACCCCAACCACGTCCACCCCTTGCAGCCATAATAATATAGCAAAACACAACAAGGAAATGAAATTTGAATTAAACCTAAGGAAAGAACTTGCTCTGATACCACTTGATGTGAACAGAAAACAAATTACATGCAGCACTTCCAGTGTACAACAATAAGCACAAATAATACCAAGTTGAAAACAACAGAAACCATTGGACGTTTTTAGGGATTTTGAACCTAAACTTGAACTAGAACTCCTCCTAGAATAATTCCGCTATAGTATCAACGGCATCAAGCTAGCCTCCCTTGTAGACATGCAACGATGGAGGGATTGGAAGGTGCCAAAATGGGCTGGCTCCTCAAAATTAACCCAAGCTCCTAATACTTGAAAACCCTAGCTAGGGCTATGCTACAACTCAAACAAGAGAGAAAGAACCAACTACCCCTTCTCTTTTATAAGACTTAATGGATTTCTTGAGAAGCCAATTAAAAAAATTTACAAATGAGCCTTTAGAATGTTTCCCTTTCACAAACAACTCCTTAAAAACAAAGCTAACTTCAAACAAGCTCCCAAAAGATAACTTTTGTTACAAAAAGATCCAAGAGACCAAAACCCAACAAATGTGCACCCAACTACCCTTGACCAGAATTTGAATTAAAAAATAAAAGAAAAATACCCCTGTACCCAAACTGCCAACAAAACTACCCAAAAAGAACAATTTGGGATCCTACTACAAATAAAATGCAAAACATAATACATTCACACTTTTTCCTTTTTTTTCTTCTTTTTTTCTTTTTTTTTTTTTTTTGGCCTCATCAATCCTTGGGTTGGAGGTTATCAACATAACCTTTTCCTTTAGAAAAAAAAACTTGACTTTTTGTATTAAAATATATGGTGCCAATTAACTAGTTGGTAAGGTCTCTAATTGGTTGTAGAGGAAACTTGGGATTAAACTCCACATGGAGCACCGAGGGGCTGTGGGTGTGGGGCATGGGTTGGGATAGTAGTTTCTTCTACCATCATCCATATTTGTATTGACAATCCTTCTAAACAAGATTTAGGTCATCCTCTTCCCCAAAAGGTTACATTCTTTATCAATTGTTATTCCTCTAGAACATAGAAACTTCTTTGTGGAAAGTCTATTTTTCATTTCTAGCCACATGAAGAATTTGATCTTCAATGTTTCATTTTTCTGTAAATCATGTTACAAATCCTTAGGTTGCATTTGCTAAGAGTATAAACCATTAATGGGTGCAAATATGTGCTCTGGTTCAAGTTTGTTGTTGTTTGTTAACATTGTAAATATACATCGAAACACAAATCAAATTTGAAAATATACCAGGTTTTGCATAAAAAATGGGTGGAGTGTGAAAATGGGAAAGCCCACTATGCAATGTAAAGAGGGAATGAAAGATATCAAAAACGACTTTAAGACCACATCAAACAAGGCGTATAGGAACTATAACGTATATCGCAAATGATTTAGGGGCATAATGATCCAAGAAAGAGGATAACGAAAATACCCTCATAGGACACGTGTTGGAAAAAGGGGAGAGGCCTGAGAACCGTGGTCCTTGAGGACACGTGGTAAACCCCCACATATGTAATTGGCAGCAAATCATCACAATGGATATAACCAATAGCAAATCAGCACAATCCCAAACTTTTGTGAATGATTGCTAAATGTGTGATAGGAGATGAGGGAACCTTCCAAGGATAAAAGATTTAGATTTGTAGCTCCCCAAACACATAAATGGCTATAAATACCAAACCATAAGGAGGATGGGGACACAACTATCATTAGATCCTTTCCCTACATAAGGAGAGAGAGCTATCCCTATGTCCTTCAGATCTATCTCCTCAGTGCCATAGCCTACCCTTCCACAATGGGAGCAAAGTTTGCTTCCAAAAAAAAAAATGACACATACTTTGCACCCATCCAATCTTATAGTGCAATCGATGGTAACCTCTGATCTCGTATCGTTGCTCAAGACATCCTCTTATCTCACCTTACAACCGACCATGGCTAACCATTTCATCATTGGAACGCCAAAGCCAAAGAAACAACCTTGGGCACAATGACAACCTCCAATCTTATGTTGCAGCTAATGGTAACCTCCAATTTCCTTAATCACTGCTCAAGACGCCCTTCGATCTGCATTGCTAATGATCTACTTTGATTGATTATCAATCTCTACATTTTCAGCTTGCATATGATATTAAAACCTCTAACCTATACAATCTGGACAACCATCATCTCAGCTCAAATCTGTTGCAACTTGTAACCGGTTACTAGGAGAGCAAAGCTTTCCTTTCTTGTTTGTATAGCTTTGGCAGATCTAAAATGTATGATTTTTTTTCTATAAACAAAATTGTATCCTCCTATTAATTAAAATCTCTAATCATGAAACAGAAACCCTAGGCATAATGAAAACCTTCAATTTTTGCTAACCATTTTTTGTTCTTCAAAACCTCCAATTTAGTTTAGATATAAGTTTCGGTCATGTTATCTAGTTACATATGGTTTTGTGCATTTTTGATTTTTCAGTTGACGACTTTTTTATTATTTCATGCATTATTGATTATTTCGGTTAAGATGATTTCTGTGGTTTCATCTTCCCCCAAATTCATTCCTTGTGTTCCCATAATCAATAGTTAATGTTTTTAGTTCTTAGTTTCACCTTCAACCAATTCATTGCCATAAACTAATGAGAGAGAGAGAGATTTGAGATGTATTATGGGCTACCAGACTCGGTTCTAGAATCTATATCAACCACATTTGTTGTCTACTTGTTTGTCATGATTTGTATTGTTTACTTGTCCAGAAAACAAACATTAACAAATTTCCTCTCACATTTAATTTGTTGAGTACCAAACACACTAAAAAAATAAGTGGTCAAACACACTAAAAAAAATAAGTGGTCAAAACTGAACTGCTTTTGCATTGTTGGTGGTTTAACAAATTTGCATGTGTGTTGGTAATTCCCCTTTTGCATTGTTCAGGTGTCGGGTCAGTTCGATTTAGTTCTAGGCTATTTGGCCAACTGAACCGACCTAAACAGGTTAGGGAGCTAGTCACTTGAAACCGACCGACCAATGATAAAAATTGGCCAATTTGAGTTGTATCGCTTTGGGTCAATTTTTTGTTTGGTCAGTCGGTTCAAAAAATTTAAATATAAAAAATTAAATTTAAAAGTTAAATTTAAATTTAAATGATTATAATGGTATTATTAAAAAGTAAATTAAAAAAACAATATTTTAAACTAGGAAATATGGGAATTTTCTCACTTTCCCATATGGTCGAGTCGGTTCGGTTTTGGTTGTTTACAAATGATCAAACCACAACCTACCCAACCTCTAAGGTTAGCATAAAAACTAAACCAAAACCGGCCAACTTGGATCGGATTGGGTTAGGTTAGTTAGTTTAATCGGTTTGATGAACAACCCTATGCATTGTTACCAAAGGAAGGCTTAAACTCAATTTGGAAAGAGTGCAAATACAAATAGGTACAAAGCAAATACATGGTTTAGAAATACATATGGAAGGTTTTACATTAAAATATATTTGTATTTTCACACTTCTTACACATTTGAGAAGAGTGCAACTATGATGCAAATATGGATGCTATCATTTTTCATGAATTGTGTATATATATTTGTATTTGCATTGAACATATAGGTACATTATCTCCAAAAGGAGCTTCTAACTTTATATTCTTGGTGGTTGTGCCATCCTTCCAATTGCTCAAGGTTCCAAGCATTTGGCCCTTTTTTATAGAATAAGACAAGGGGGGCAGGAATGGCAATGAGGCAGGTTCAGGGCGGGGGTGCCCCTCCCTATAGCCAAAATCCCCTACCCCATTCCTATGGGGGAAATGGAAAGTTGCCATCCTAGGTGGGCTTGTCAATGATACCTAGAACTCTATGGCCCAATTCAATTAAAATCTAAATTTGATTATATTATAATATTTATTGAATTTAATATATATAATTTATATAATTTTATTTAAAATTATAAAATATATTTTTATATATTATATTATATATGAATTTATATATAATAAATTCAATATATTATATTTACATTAATTTATTATATATAATACTTGAAAAGTAATTAGCTTTTTTTTTGTATTTTAATAAATTAAAGTGAAATCAGATTAAATGTGAATCCAATCTAGTCCGTTAGGATTCGAATTTAAATTAGAGGTCTTCATTGGATTTCAGATGATATTTGAATGCAATTTTTCAATAATTGCATTGAATTCGGATTTTGTTGAATCTGATCCATTTATAGCCCAAAAAAATTGTAGGTAACCTTGTTTTTTTGTTGGGTAAATTTCTAAAACCTCTCCTAAAGTTTCTAGTTATTGTTGAAACCCCCCTTTAAGTTTGGTAATTACAATCACCTCCCTTAACCTTTTTGACATGATTTCAAGTAGAATCTTCCAAATAAGGGCAAGAAAATGTTAAAAGTACTCATGCACTTACTTTTGACAAAAATATTTATTTTCCGATTTTTCTTGAATCACTTACCCAAACCCTTCCAATTGAAATTGATTTATTTTTCAAATTTGCTCTTCATATCAATCACTCAAAGGTAAAACCAATGTTTTAAAAACCAGTCCAAAACTGGAACCGTTTTGGCCACCTATTTCTGGGTCGACGGTTCGACCATCTAGTTCAAATGGAAGTCCCGTTCTGACAAAAAAATTAAAAATAATTAAAAGGGTAAATTACAAAGACCTCCTTGTACTATGGGGTATGTGACAAAGACCCCCCTGTACTTTGTTTTGCAACAAAGACCCCCTTGTACTATGACCGTGAGACAAAGACCCCCTTCCGTTAGCCTTCCGTCCAAATCCACCGTTGCAATATTTTTTAATCTCATACTACCCTTCTAATAACTATTGAAGAAAAACACTGTTCATCATCCCCAACCTCACCTCACGATACACGAACAGCAGCGGCGACAGCCGAAACTGATACTGAGATCGGAGAAGAAACTCTCGACTTTGCCTCGTTACTCGATCCATTGGTCTCTTTTGAATCTACCTTTTGTGATGCGTTTGCTATAATTTCTTGGTTTGGCGGGCACTATGATTGCCTTTTCAATCCATACAGAACCTCTGCGACCTCGATCTCAATCTCCTGTATTGAAGAAGATGAGGCCTTAGTAATCTTTGGAGGCCGGTGCTTAGCTCCGATAGGTTTCTGCAACATAAGTTCAAACTTTCAATAGAAGAATCTTCGGACACAGCCATAGAAACAACAAAAGAAAACAAAATAAAAAAAAGAATAAAAACTAACCATCTTCTTCCGAATAGAAGCATTGGAAGAAGGCGAGATCAAAGCCGATGAGGGTACTGGTGCACTTGGTCTCGCAGGTGAAGTTGAAGCCTGACGGTGAAACTGCTCGCCGCAGCCACCACCACCTCTGCCTCCTCCTCCTGCCCCACCACTACCACCTCCACTTGAGGTCCAACATTCATGTGACCTTTTAGCCAAAGTTGCAAAAACAAAAGATATGCAAATTTCCTATTAATATCCATACAAAAAGAACATAATAGAACATCAAACTTCTCGTAAGCTCCATCCTTGTCTCTTTCTCTACCTAACTAAGCTTTTCTCGGTATTGACATCTCATCAAGGACCTTTCACGTCGGGGCCACCTTAACAACCTTAGCAGGTGGAAAGCACTTTCGATGATGACGATGATTTGACAGAGAGGACGATGGAGGATTCGGGGGAAGAATCCAAACCACACCGGCGTCTTCGTCCTCATCCTCCTCATCATCGCCAACGCTTTCTTTGGTACTTTCTTCTCCACCTTCCTCCCGATTACACCCATGCATCAATCTATCTCCCCTTCTTCTCTTGTTCCGCTCGACCGATCTCGATCTCTATCTTTCTTATTTACTCGATCTCATAACCTTGTCGTTTCCTACAATTCCATCGACCCATCTTCCTTTGTAAAATCAACAAAGTAAAGAAAACAACGTCAAGATCAGAGGAAAAATGAAAAAAATTAGTAGAAACGGTACTAAAGACGGATCTGAGAAATCTAAACTAGACGATGTAGGATTTTAATCTCATAAGAGATTAAAACCAATGGGTTTGATTGGTCAATGACATGAGAAATTGCACCTACACACTTGATTGAAAAATTAGCTTTTCTCTTACAAAACTCAATTTTGAACTTGTCCCACATTGGAAAATTATAAACTTTGTTTTCAGAATTTTAATAGGAGCAGATTTACACTCCTTAGAAATAGTAGAGGAGAGTTTGGGGGTTTGATACTGTGCAACGTGCGTGTATGCGTATGTGCGCGTGTGTGCGGCACAATGAGGCGCTTTAGAGGCACACTTTGCTCGCACTTCGCGTGGCTCGCAAAGAGCAGCTTTAGTTTTGGTGTGATGCTAACCGTTGATCACCGTTGATGAGATCAACGGTCACGATTTGATCGGGTGTGATCAAGAGCAATAATAAAAAAGGATCATGCTATGTTTGTGGAAAGAATGAGCATTATGCCTGAGTCTGCCGACATCGGAAAGGCGGAACCAAGTCTGCAAACATGGTAGAAGACAATCTAGTGGCCACGATTACTGAAGTCAACATGGCATAATCATCTTCTGGGTGGTGGTTTGATTCAGGCGCCACAGTCCATGTTTGCAAGGACAAGTCATTGTTCAAGACATATGAAGAAGTGACTGATGCCAGGAGGTACAGATGAGAAACCAAACATGTGCCAAAGTTGCTGAAAAAGGCAGCGTAGAGTTGAACTTCACCTCCAGAAAGACACTGACTCTCCTGAATGTTCTCCATGTTCTTGACATTAGAAAGAACTTGGTCTCAGTAAATCTTGTCTGTAAGAGGGGATTCAAAGTTGCCTTTGAATCCGATAAACTAATCCTATCCAAGAATGAGATGTTTGTTGGAAAGGGATATGGTTGTAATGGTATGTTCAAATTAAATATTAATGAAGGAAATGTTTTTGCTTATATCGTTGATTCTTTCTTTTTATGGCATGATAGATTAGCACACTTGAATTTTAAATCCATAAAGAACATGAGCAAACTTGGTATAATTGCTTACACTAATAAATCAACTGAAAAATGTGAGATATGTGTAAAATCTAAAATGGCTAAGAAACATTTCCCTATTGTTGAGAGAAATTCTTAACTTCTAGAACTAATTCATTCTGACATTTGTGAACTCAATAGTGTATTAAGTAGAGGAGGTAAAAGATACTTCATAACATTTATAAATGACCTTTCTAGGTACACCTATTTCTACCTTATGAGAACTAAGGATGAAGCCTTTAATGTGTTTAAACTGTAAAAGACTGAAGTTGAAAATCAACTAGAAAAGAAAATTAAAATCCTTAAAAGTGATAGGGGTGTTGAATACTTTAAAAATGAGCTTAATTCTTTCTATGAAGAATTTGGAATAATACATCATTGTTATGCTCCCTATACCCCTCAACAGAATGGCCTAGCCGAAAGGAAAAATAGAACACTTACAGAAATGATAAACGGCATGTTGTTAAAAGCTAATGCACCCTTAAACATGTAGGGGGAAGCACTCCTAACAGCCTGCAATTTACATAACAGAATTATTTCTAGAGTTAATAACAAATACCCATATTAATATGGACAGGTAGAAATCCTAATTTAGCATATCTAAAAGTGTGGGGATGCTTAGTATATTATAGAGTTTCAGATCCTAAAAGAACCAAATTAGGACTTAGAGCTAAGAGAAGTATGTTTGTTGGATATACAAAACATAGCGAGGCCTATAGGCTTCTAGACTTAGAGCCCAACATAATAATTAAAACTAGAGATGTTGAATTCTTTGAAAATAAACCATGTCCTGAATCTACAGAAAATGACAGAGAACCTGAAAGAGAAATTCAAATCTCAACACCTGTTGAAAATAATGAGACTGAAAGAAGAAATAACAAAATTGTAACACCTACAATAGGACTTAGAAAAAGTCAAAGACAAAGAAGAGAGAAACACTTAGGTTCAAATTTTATCTCTACTCAGTCAATTGTATTTTTTGTTGAGGCTGATAGAGAGAAGATTTTAAATAAAATACCCATTGTCCTGAACATTGAAAATGATCCAAAAACCTACAGTGAAACCATGACCTCTAGAGATGCTGCTTTTTGGAAAGAAGCTATAAATGATGAAATTGATTCAATAATGTCAAATAACACATGAGTACTAGTAGACTTGCCTCCAGGATCAAAACCAATAAAATGTAAATGAGTGCTTAGAAAAAAAATACAACACTGATGGAACTGTACAAACTTTTAAAGCTAGATTGTTAGCCAAAGGATTTAGTCAAAAGGAAGGGATTGATTACTTTGACATCTATGCACTAGTGGCTAGAACAACTTCTATTAGAACACTCATAGCATTAGCATCCATTTATCACTTATTTGTTCATCAAATGAATGTTAAAACTGTTTTCTTAAATGGTGATTTAAATGAAGAGGTTTATATGGAACAACCAAAAGGATTTGTTCTTCTTGAAAATGAGAAGAAAGTCTGTAAATTGGTTAAATCACTATATGGATTAAAACAAACACCTAAACAGTGGCATGAGAAATTTGATTCTTGCATTCTAGCTTTTGGTTTTAAAGATAAGAGTGCTGATAGATGCATCTACTCAAAATTCACTGAAAATTATGGAGTAATTGTATGTCTTTATGTTGATGATATGCTTATTATGGGGACAAATATGGTTGGCATAAATGAAACTAAAAACTACTTATCCTCTGCCTTCAAGATGAAAGATTTATGAGAAGTAGATACCATCTTGAGAATAAAAGTTAAAAAGCATAATAGGGGTTATGCATTAAGCCAATCAGATTATATTGAGAAAGTACTTGAGAAATTTAAGCATTTAGGGTTTAAAGAATATAACACGCCATATGATTCTACTATAAAGCTAGTAGAAAATACTAGTAGAGCAATTGAACAACTTGAGTATGCTAGTGCAATAGGAAAGTTGATGTATTCTATGCTTTGTACTAGACCTGATATTGCATTTGTAGCAAGTAAACTCAGTCGGTTTACAAGTAGTCCCGGTGCAGAGCACTGGAAGGCAATTGGGAGAGTTCTTGGGTATCTCAAGAGAACCTTGGAACGTGGTTTGTTTTACTATGATTATACAGTTGTATTGGAAGGGTACACTGATGCAAGTTGAATTACCGGTAATGGAGATAACAAGTCCACCTCTGGATGGATTTTCGTCCTTGGTGGGAGTGCGTGTAAGACAGTGTATGCCCTTAGCTCCAATCAGAATGATGTACCTTATGTCATTTAATGCAAATGAACAAAGTACATATTTGTTTCATGTTATTATGGTGTGTTTCTGTGTAATACCCGTAAACAGGACACTTATGAGACTCGTGTTAGTTTAGAATGTTTACAGCCGTTGGATAGATCTGTGGAGATTTATCCTGCCAAGGCTGACACTGATGTACCGCCAAGTTGGTTGGATAGCCTGTCTCAGCTGCCAGGGTGAAACCCGAGGTACATGCAATGTAGATTTACTTGAAACCCTGAACCGGACCAAAATTCCAGTATTGCCCTGGACCTTGGTGATTAAGGGGCAAAACTGGAATGTTACACCTGACCCCTAGACTCGATTATGATACTACACTAGGTGTCAGATTGGGCTGTCTTTGATATGCCAATCAGTGAGATCCTTAGAGGGGGTCAAAACCTAGGTATGTTGGGACAATCTGAGAATTCATCTGAGTGGGTGATCATAGTGACAGGATTAGCCCCTTTGTCGGACAAAGTGAATGATCGGGGATGCACTCTCTTTGATGGAAACCAAAACTACTGGCAGCCGATTTCAATCATTGAAATTTGTTTTTGCAAAACATATTTATATAAAGATATATATATATATATATATTACGGTTTCAAAATGTTTGCAAAAGGTTTTAATTCCCGAGATCCATGTGAGTAGAGAGTGCATCACTGTTCCTTGCAGCCGAGGGAGAGGTCCTCTCTTGTCGGGCAATGTTTGATCATTATGGGCTGAGAGGTTAAGTGTAAGACCATTGAGAATAGTACATGATGGGCTAATCTTGCATTTTCCCACAGTCCCTGGATTTTCATAAGGTGGCTTGGCCCAGGGACCACTTAGTGTAATGTTGGGCCCATTAAGAACCCATGGTGATGGGCTCAGGGGTTCACTGGCCATAACAGTGAATTCGGCCAGGCCTTGTAACAGAGGATAGGCTGAACCCATGTGGCTCATGTGTAGATCAATGTTTGGGTCCCACGCTATACAAGGAAGCCCAACAGGGCAGCAGTTTAGAAGGTTAGTGAGCACAAGGACTTAATGGGCCTAAAGCCCAATTTGAACTGGTCTAATTGGATTAGTTAAAGAAGGGGCGGATCTGGGATTGAAATCAGCATATAGGATAGGGAGTTATCCCTATCCACTCAGAGAGTCCAGATCCAAATACAGATTTGGATTTGGAAACTCCTAATGAGATTAGGAGGGTTGATCTAATCTACAGATAAGATAAGGGTTTATCCTTATCTCTTAAAGAGAACTCCTAATCCAAATACAGATTTGGATTAGGAAACTCCTAATGAGATTAGGAGCTCTCTTTAAGGCTATAAAAGGAGGAGGGGGCGAACCATTCTACAACATCATCTCATCAGATCTCAGATCACAGAAAGAGAGAAGACAGCTACAGTAAGGCTGCGCCATCTTCTGCTCTTGCGCCCTCCTCTTGCTGCCGCCATTGCCAGTTTGATCTCCATCGTAGAAGAGATCAAGAAAGGTTCTTGATATTAGTCTTTGGAGAAAGGCTGATCTGAAGTTGTGCTCACAGCCTCCATCAAATTCTTGCTGAAGGATTCGGTTCTTGGGAAGAACACTGTTGATTCTGCTCCACCCTACACTGTGTCATCTTTAGTGGGAGCAGTCTTTGGAGATTTCTTTGGGCGTGAACACCTTCATTGGGAGTTACTGCTACTCTGTATCAGGTATATCCCTCTCCTACCTTTTGGTTTCAGATCTTGTTCGGTTTGGGTTCAAGATTGATCCTTGAAAATGCAGATTTTCTAAAACAGGGAATGTGATTCCCATATGGAGAGAGAGAAATTTTTGAAATTTCGCCCAACCTACCTGCAGGGTTCGGCCATCCATATGATGGATCTCTCATCCCTTCAATGCAATCTCTTGGGCATCCAAGAGACAAACTTGTATATCTCACTCAACCATGGAATCCAAATTCATAGCCTTAGCGGCTGTTGGAAAAGAGGCTGAATGGATTAGGAATTTATTATTGGATATAAAACTTTGGCCTAGTCCTATGCCTCCAATTTCCATTTACTATGATAACGAGGCAACTCTGTCAAGAGCCTACAGTGGTACCTACAATGGTAAATCCAGACATATAAGTCTGAGACATGAATTTGTTAGGCAATTGATTCAAGATGGAGTCATCAATATAACCTATGTGAGGTCAAGTAAAAATTTGGCTTATCCTCTTACCAAGGGCTTGACTAGAGAATTGGTAAGAATGACAACCAAAGAGATGGGATTAAACCCTTTACTTAGTCACTTGTAATGGTAACCCAACCTGAACTGAAAAACCATCAGTATTGGGTTTAATGGATAACAACAGTTACAAATATGTGATTGTTAGCACTGACATTGAGAAATTTCCCATCACAACATAAACAATGTTGTCCGTTATGATGAGATGTTGAGTTAAACTCTTAATGAAGTTCTGAAATGTGTCAAATAACGGAACACATAGTGGAGATTCACCTATGTGAACATAGAAGTGGTGCCGCTTCTCATGAGAGTTTGGGTTTGCTTTCTGGATTGTTCATGAAACCAGGAAAGAAGCACATGGCCATAACAGTGCTGAGCAAAACTTGAAACTCTTGTAGAGACTGGACATTTTTGTGTGTATGGGTGTCTCCGGTCTGTCTTGAGAGTAATTGGTTTAAGGTCTTACCACCAATAACTTTGACAAGGCTCTGAGATATCTATACTAACAAAAGGTTTAAGTTAATAAACACATTTTGTATGCATAATTGTGTCATAGTAGTTTGGATTGAGAGAGAATTATGTAATTGATCGATCAATGTGGGGGATTGTTGGATTTTAATCTCATAAGAGATTAAAACCAATGAGTTTGATTGGTCAATTACATGAGAAATTGCACTTACACACTTGATTGAAAAATTAGTTTTTCTCTTACAAAACCCAGTTTTGAACTTGTCCCACATTGGAAAATTATAAGCTTTGTTTTTCAGAATTTTAATAGGAGCTGATTTACACTCCTTAGAAATAGTAGAGGAGAGTATGGGGGTTTGATACCGTGCAACGTGCGTGTACGCGTGTGTGCAGCACAATTAGACCTGTTCATGGGCCGGGCCGGGCCGGGCTTTTACTGTGTATTAACAAATTTTTTTAAGGCCCGAGCCCGAGCCCGGCCCAATCATCGGGCCTACAATTTGGGCCCGGGCCTGAAATTTAGCCTATATTATTATTATTATTAATGTTGAAGCAGCTGAATAAAGAGAGAGATAGATTGAAATTATAAAGAAAAGAATAATATATATATATATATTAAATTATAAATATTATATTATTTATATATTTTATATAATATATAAAATACATATTATATATTTTATAAAATATATAATACTGAGTTGGGCCGGGCCGGGCTGGGCTTTTTTGACAAATCCCGAGCCCGGCCCAAAACACAGTCGGGCTTACTGTGTTAAGCCCGAGGTCAGGCCCGCGGGCCTAATTATATGACCAAGCCCGGCCGGGGTGCGGGCCGGGCCGGGCCAGGCCGTCGGGCTACCCGGCCCATGAATAGGTCTAAGCACAATGAGGCGCACTTTGCTCGCACTTCGCATGGCTCGCAAAGAGCGGCTTTAGTTTTGATGCGATGCTAACCGTTGATCACCGTTGATGAGATCAACGGTCACGATTCGATCCGGTGTGATCAAGAGGCACAATTCAAAGTTAATAGTCACTAACTGTTAACTACTTTTTAAACAGTCACAATGTTTGAAATTGTGACTGTTCAATGTGCCTTCTCAAAACCAACACCTACCTTTTCTTCATACATCTTTATAAACTATTTAGGGAGCATGAATCAAACTTCAAAAACACACATTTTCGAAATCCACTTTCTCTCTCTCTCTCTCTCAGTCCAGTCTGCTACAGTCTCACAGAAGGTTTCTTCAGAGATTCTTCAACTTTGATGGTTGCAGATTCTCGCCCAAGGCTCTATTGCATCTTGGGAACGGATTTGCTTGTAACCCAACAGCAAAGTCAGTGAAACTGAGTGGGGGCAATAACGTTCTAAAGACAGTGTCTTCAGACACGCCTCAGAGCTTCTCCTCCAAATTTATAGTGACCCCATTTTCCAACAGGCAAATCCCACAGACTGCTGCTCCTTTGTCTCCTTCTCGACAATCCATTCGTCGCCGCTAAGCTTCCTCTCCTTGCTTCTTTGTTTCTATCCATCTCTTTCCACTTCTTCTCATGAAATCAAATACAGAAGAATGTAAATCTCAGGTTGGTAGCTCGGAATATCCGGATTATCAATAATTGCAGGATTAGAGATCACCGCGTAAAGCATTGGAGAAGTCGAAAGAAGCATGTGGGAAGATTTCTCCATTGTGACCGGCCTTGGAGGCGAAACGGGATGATCATTTCCAAAGTATATTCGCTTTGCGAGCTTCAAGCCATCTTTGACAGATTTGACGAATTGTTGAGCCATTATGATCAAACTATTGAGATGTAAATGAAATTAAGACAAATTTTCAGAATACCTTTGGACTCTGGTTTCCATTTCGTGTCACCGACGCTATGTTTTTTTGAATGGATGAAATTGTCATCACCAACAGGTGAGGGAGGACTTCAGAAGTTCGCCACCACTGCAACATCTATCGCTATTGTTCGTGTACTGTGAGGTGAGGTCGGGGAAGATGAGCAGTGTTTTTCTTCAATAATTATTAGAAGGGTAGTATGGGGATTAAAAAATATTGCAACGGCGGATTTGGACAAAAGGGGGTCTTTGTCTCATGGTCATAGTACAAGAAGGGTCTTTGTTGCAAAACAAAGTACAGACCCTAATTAAAATAGAAAATAGCCAAAACCCATTGAGCGAATTAACCGTTGACTAATTTAACAATTTTTTATCAGGAATCGAGTTAAATTGCTTGAATGATTCCTGGCCAAAGAGTTTCAAAAATATTGGATAAAACTATATCTTTAATTTTTTTTTCTTCCATAAAGTGTATATTATTTTTTCAATATAAAGAAGTCTCAATGGTAATTGCATGAGTGATATTTTTTGTCTCTGTTAGAATATGTTAGAATATTGGAATAGATACTACTTGTAACTGTACAAGGGAGGTAAGACGAAAAGGTGATAAGAATATCTACTCGAGTTGTTCTTATCATTTTGGTTTCCTTTGAAAATCCGAAAACCATGAAATATCTGAGAGAAAGCGTGAACGTGAAGGTTGAAGAAAACAAGGGGTCCCATCCCACCGTTTTCTGCCAAAATATCTGGAAACTTTTACATAAAAAAAACCAGCCCACTGTTTCCCCTCCAATCACTATGTCGCGTTCAGCATCGTCACCCAGGTCCCAAGGGGCACTCTCGTCTCATTCACACCAGCGGAATTCTCCACTCTACGCGTCAAGACGCAGCCGTATTACGATCAGAAACCAACGGCTCGGATCTCGAAACTAGCCACCTTTCTAAACAATTCTCCTTTATCCTTTATCCATCGGCGCTACTTGGATTGAGTTTTGATATATAATAAAACCCATAACCCATTAAGTATTAACCCGCTCTAATGGTAATAGACAAGGATTAATAATTAAAATAATATTTTCTTTATCCTTATCCGTTCCCACTTCTCATTCATCGCCCTTTCCTCCTTTATATATTATTTCAGTCAACTCACTCCTCCATTGTTCTGTAATAAGATAAAACGCCTCCTAAATCCTTCCAGCCTTCCTCTCTCGGTCGTTACTATAGCAACCAGAACTGTAAAGAATGATAAGATCACTTCCCTTACCTTCATCTCCTTCTTTGATTTTGGAAGTTAACGATCTTCACCGTTCGAGGTCATCTTCTAGGGCTGCATCGACGATCTGTTCTTCTTCTTCAAGAAGCAATGCTTATATTCCAAAGCTCGAACCTTTCAGCAGAAGCAAGATAGATCGACGTCTTAAAGAACCTTCCTTCATACAGAAGACTGAAAGCGAGCTTGCAGGTATCTGGATTGGACCTTTTCCTTCCCCTCTTTCCTCTTCAAATTGTTAGATATTTGGTCGGTTACGTGTAGATTCTCTAAATAAATCCTGTTTTTTCTTTCTTTTTTTTGCTTCAGATTACTGTTCGACTCTAGAGGGAGATGCATCGTACAGCTGTTGGAGAGCATACTTCGAATTGAAAGATCTTGAAGTAAGATGTATTATTTCTCTCAGCCCTCGTAACGCAGCGAATTATTTCATCACAGAATCATACGATCCTAAATATTTTGTTGAAAATTTCAGGAGGAGTCGTCGAAAGAAGACATTGAGAAGCTGCTTATTCAGACGGGGGGAGTAAAACCTCTAATCGATTGCGTTCATGGGATTTCGGCTATGCACAAAAAGAAAAAGGAGGATGCTGGATCTCTGAAACAATCGGATGCGGAGATACAAGAGTTGAAACCTTTTCCGGTGCCGGACGGATTGCCCAAGTCACGGGAAGAGGTGGAGGAAGAAGACAATGGCAGAATGCCCGATTCCCCCTTCACCAGACTCCTCAGAACCAAGGGGAGGTTCCCTGCTTGGTATTCTCCTGCTCCAGATCACGAAACCGATTAACAGGAGTCAGGATTCAGGAGTGAGTAGACTATGTTCCATCATTCCCAGTAAATAATATATACATAGGATAGGGCTATCATCTGTGATGCTGATATCTAATCTGTAGATTAATGTGTGTGGTGTAAACTGTAAGATGATTGGGCAATTTACCTATTGCTAAGCTAGAATTTGATTTTATTATTTTATGCTCTGTTGATGGTGATCTCTGCTTTTCAGAACCGGCTCGGACAATGCCGGCCAGAATGGTGCAATCAAACCTGGTTGTACATTATATCCAAACACAGATGCATGTGTACTTGTGTTTGTGGTTCACTCGTGTTCTTTGTCCACGCGGACCCCCAACCCCAATCCAAAGGTTGGATTGGTTCAATTGGAGACTACCCAAATTCTGGGATAGTCTGGAATTGATCAGTTGTATTGGGACTGAGACTAAGGATATGGATAAAAGTTGTTGGCTTTCAGTCGTTGAGGGATGATGAACAAGAACAAACACGTATAGCTAGATCATAGTCTTGGGACGGAGGTCTGAATCTGGAATATTTAATTTAATACAGTTTGATCTGATAGCTGGCGAATTGGTTTAACGATCGAACCACAAGGTCTGGAGCTTCGTCAAATTTAGGGGCCGTTTGGGTTGTGGGAATAGGGATCTGAAATCGGCATGGCCCTGATTCTAATATTTTAGTTGGGCTGAATGTGAATTCCATCTATATTCCTGGTGGAATATCATGGCCATTCCTTCCCCGTCGCTTATTTTAATTTCGGTTCTGATTGCCATCTGAACCAAACAGACTATAAGAATATATCATTTTGATTCCCATTTCAAGGGATTTTGATTCCAATTCCGTCGGATCATTAATTTCCGGTTATTGGTGTTCTTTGGCAACAAATTGCAGTCTCCGTGAGACAGTAAAGTCGCCCATCTGATATGTTCATTTATGGTGTTTTAGGGCCTCAACAGCAATAATATCAAGAGAAAAGTATTATGCAGAATTCTGAATTGCAGCCCTCCGTAGTCCCCTGCCTGTGGATTTGGCATTAATCCACGGTCAGGATTTATCCTTTGTACGATGGGACTAAAAATTATGGGCTGTGCTGATCAGTCATTCTCCCCAATATTAATGGATTAATCAGTTCGACAGTGGACCATCCTTTTGGATGGAAGCTAAATCACGTCCGGTCTTTGGGACTCGGTGTGTCACCGACTACGTATGCTTTTGCAAGAGCAGCAAACCCGGTCTTGGCGTAAGACCACCTCTGACAATTCATATATGATTTTGCAAGATGATATAAATCGAAGTGTTTTTAGGACCAGTTTGGTTTGTGGGAATAGGACCTGGAATACGGTCATTTTGATTTAATTATATTAAAATTAACATTTCATTTCCATTTTTAGTAAAACGGTATTTTAACATTTAAGGGAATAACCATTTTACCTCTTTTTGGGATGAAATCCTATTTCAACTGATTCCAATTTTAATTTTGATTTCTGTATAAATTAAACTAGGGAATAACCATTTCATTTCCATTCTATTCTGATTCCAAAGAATTTCGGTTTCAAATGGATCCTTAGTTTTGAAGGTCTTAAGTAACCATAAGTCCCCAGTCAATTATGAATTGGACCTCGATGCAATGCTTTCATTGCACCAGATTTCGGGGCGAGAGAATCCAAAATGATGGGAGAGCACAGAGCAGACTGCAGAGCATCCAAATATTCAAACAGGGCAAGGTGACGACCAATGGTGTGGCCAAAGTGAACTCTTCTAATGAAGTCAATAAAGGGAAATTCTTCTGCCACGTCTAGTGTTGATGTGGCTGATCCAAACCGTTCACCAATATACGAGCCTTTACAGTAGCCCAGGGGTTGCAAATCACTTCGGTCAGGGGTCTGTTCCCAAGCCGAACGGTCGTTCTGATAAAAAATAAATAATAAATGGTTAAAACTGTTTGAACGGTTAATCGTCTAGTTCAGCAGTTTGTTGATCAAAATCAACACTTTTTTTTTTGAAAAAATCCGGTTTTAAGGGAAACGAACCAACCACCTGACTGATTTCTGGTTTTCTGATCTGACCATCTGGTTCGGTCTGATTTTAAAACCATGATTATAACAATCAATACAATAATCATTGTTGCAGATTATAGTGACCCATGATTGTAATCATTAGGCATGATTGACAGCTGTAACGGCTTCCCATATATAATCAATCAATACTGAAATAAAAGGATATTGGCCAGATACAAATTTGTTTCGAAAACGAGAAGGGTTTGTATCAAACTGAACCGCAGCCTCTCCTAAAACAGAACAAGACCAAAGATTCGTGCTGAATCAAATGTAACGGTTCAACCTCCAACTTTTTGCCTCAATCTACCGTTTTTCTTTTTATTGGTGGGCAAACAGACCTTACCTAATACCTACCATTTCTAAATTACCATTCAGTATTCACTGGAACTAATTTCATGAGGCCCGATTGTTGCTCTTCTCCTTTTACAAGGATTCTTTACTGTCTTAACGAGAATCTCATGTCCTTGATTCATGTCTTCTAGCTTAAGCAATCTCCAGAAATACTGGAGTGGAGTAAAACCTCGATAGAAATGGTCTCTTGACCCAAATTCCTCAGTTAATAAATGTTTATCCTTTGTGACAAATGATCCTTATCGTCCTTAGCTGAAACCTTTCATTCAGCAGGATTTTGAGGCGATGTATTCCCTTCAGTTCTTGTTTGTTTGTCGGTATTTAGTGAGGGTAAATTGGTCACACAATACGAATGTTTAGTGAGGGTAAATTAGTAAATGAGGATTCTCTAAGGTCTCAGTTATCTTATCCTCCCTCTACTTGAGTAAATGAGGATTCTCTAAGCACTCTCACCCTCTCACCTCTCTCTTTACCGGGATAACTGAAAGCTGAAAGCATGCTTATTTGGGCAAATTTTACTTGGGCTGTGTTTGGAAACAGTGCAAATAAAGTGTAAATACAAATATGCAAAATACATTTTGGTACATACAAATGTAAAGTTGGTTTAGTTTTGCATTGATAAATTTACTTTCTTGCCAAACAATTTTTAATTGTATATGCAAACACAAAGCCCGATATTAAAATATATCTTTTTAACATTGATCACCTTGAGTGCAAATATTTACTTTCTTTTTTTGGATGTAGAATTACTTCTCATTATGGGTGTAAATATGCCTTGAAAATTATATTTTCTATCATTGACAAAACACAAATGCATTGTTGCCAAACACTTAGGTTTGGAAGGAGTACAAACACAATATGTAGAGTGCAAAATCTTATATTTTGTATTATTTTGTATGTATTTACACTGTACATATTTGCATTTGTACTCAGTTAATCTCAGTTTGGAAGGAGTATAAATACAAATACATAGAGCACAAATACAGGTTTAGAAATATAAAATATAAGGTTTTGTACTGTATATATTTGTATTTACACTCCTTACAAATTTGGCCTTATTTGTATTATTTTGTATGTATTTACGCTGTACATATTTGCATTTGTGCTCAGTTAATCTCAGTTTGGAAGGAGTGTAAATACTTACGCTGTACGTATTTGCATTTGTACTAAGTTAATCTCAGTTTGGAAGGAGTGTAAATACAAATACATACAGCATAAATACAGGTTTAGAAATATAAAATATAAGCCTTTGTACCGTATATATTTGTATTTACACTCCTTATAAACTTGGCCTTATGCAACGAAACAGGATTTGCACTCTTTCCAGCAGACTTAGGCTCAATTTGGAAGGGTACAAATACAAATATGTACAGTACAAAATAATACAAAATACAAGCTTTTGCACTCTACATTTTTGTATTTATACTCCTTCCAAACTGAGCCTTAAATAAACACTTGCTCTCATAAACGCACTTAGCCAGATATATAAAAAACAAAAATTTTATCTTTTATCAATAAAATCTCTTTTTTACCAGAAAAAATAAAAAAGAAAAAAGTTCCCACCCACACTTGGCGTTGTTTACTGGGTACGTTTGGTTTGCAGTTAGAATTAGAATCGTAATCGAAATAGGAATAGCTTATTTCCATAGTCTGTTTGATTTGAACAGGAATGAGAATGAGAATTAGAATCAGTAGAAATGAGATTTCATTCCTAAGAAAATGGTAGGGAATGACCATTCTCTCAAATATGGGGGGGAATGCCATTCCAGTGCAAATAGAATTCCGGTTCCACCCAACCAAAGAGTTAAAATTGGAATAGCCCATTCCGATTCCGATTCCAGAGAACTATTCCTATTCCTTTGAACCAAAAGGGGCCTCAATTATGCATAGAAAATCCTCCGCATTGGACTGCCTTATTGTAAAAGTAATATCCCAACTCCACCAACACGTTCCGACAAGTGTACTGGTGCTGATGAACTACCCTTCCGAAATCCTCCATCAGTTTCTCCTCCTACCCTAAATATGTCAAACCAAATGCAAATTTGCAGAATCCGTTAAGAGAATCTTACAAGTTTCCTCCATGGTTTTTATATTTGCTTGTTAAAGAAAAAGTTGGCTATAAACTTCACGAGTAGGGGAAGATTCTACGCATACCCATGGTTCTGTAACCACTCTCCTCCACCTCTGATAGTTACAAACCACGGCGATGAACTCTTTGAAGTCTCTCAGCCAGCTGGTTCTTATCTTCCTGTTCATCAGTATCTCTCCGTCTATCGTCAGAGGTCAAGATGACGATTTGGGAGCCTCTTACATCTTTGGAGATTCTCTAGTGGATGCCGGAAATAACAACTACCTCAACACATTGTCTAAAGCCGATATCCCACCAAATGGAATTGATTTTAAAGCTTCTGGAGGGAGTCCCACAGGCCGGTATACCAATGGAAGGACCATTGGAGACATTGTTGGTAATCTCTCTCTCTCTCTCTCTGTATAAAGAAAAGCTTTCACACTTTTCCTTAATCACTTGCAGGGGAGGAATTGGGACAACCCAACTATGCCTTCCCATTTTTGGCCCCAAATACCACTGGGAAAACTCTGTTATATGGAGTCAATTATGCTTCTGGAGGAGGGGGAATAATGAATGCAACCGGGAGAATATTTGTAAGCCTTTCTTATCCCTATTGTTGGACATTTTGCTATTCGATTTTAATCTAAGTACTTAATTACTTACCTTCTGGGAACTGCTTTTTTCTTTGGGAAAACTCAGCGAAGAAAAAAAAGATCTGTTTTGCAGGTTAACAGGCTCTCAATGGATATCCAGGTTGATTTTTTCAACATTACTAGGAAGAAGTTGGACAAACTGTTGGGTCCATCAAAAGCCAGAGAACATTTAATGAAGAAGTCCATCTTCTCCATCACCATTGGGTCCAATGATTTCCTCAATAACTATCTTCTCCCTGTCCTGTCAATTGGAGAAAGGATATCAGAGAGCCCAGATGCTTTTATTGATCACCTCATTACCAATATCAGGGGTCAACTTACTGTAAGTAGACTTAATCCCTACAAGTTTAGCTACCATTCTTCAGTTTTTTCTCTGATTTGTCAAGTGAGGATGGTATATCGGTATGGTGTATACGTGTTTGCAGAGACTTTACAACTTGGATGCTCGAAAGTTCGTCGTAGGCAATGTAGGGCCAATCGGTTGCATCCCCTATCAAAAGACGATAAACCAGATTAACCAAGATCAATGCGTTGAATTGCCGAATCAATTGGCACTTCAATACGATAAGCGATTGAAGGATCTTCTGACAGAACTAAATGAGAATCTCCCTGGAGCCACATTTGTCCACGCCAATGTGTATGATTTAGTGATGGAACTGATAACAAACTATGAGAAATATGGTAATTAGCCAAACTCCATTGCAATCCTCAAATGTTTAAGTTACAGTTTGAGCAATATTCAAACACTTGAGCTTGAATGTGTTGAGACAGACTTAGGCCTCAATTATTTGTTAAATGGTAAGCCATTTACCAGGGTAAACGCGTTTACACGGCAACTTTATCAATGTTTTTTATATCAGGTAGGGGTGTTCACGGGTCGGGTTGGGTCGGTTTCATGGGATTTTCCCAACCGACCCGACCTAGTCGGGTTACTAGAGGTGGGAACCGAAACCGACCCACTGATAGGCCAAACCGACCTGGTCGGTTTGAGTCGGTTTGGGTCGGTTTCGGTTTTGCTCCTGTACAAAGCCGAATAAACTCTGAATTAGTTGAGGACTTGAGTTGAAGACTTGAATTGAGAGGGGCGGACCAACCAAGTTAAGTTAGAATAGAAAATTTTAAGAGAAGACAAAAGTGGAATTAAAAGACTAGTAGGAAACTAGGAATTCTAATTGTAATTGCCTAATGGACCTTCTATTTCTGGTAGAAGTCTAGAAGACTAATAGGAATTAGGAAACTATTCAAATTAGGAAGTAAGAACTACCAAACTAGTAGAAGAAAGACTAGTTCGGTTCGATTTCGATTTCCTTATGTGAAAACCGAAACCGATCCGAGATATCGGTTTTTGTATGTGCCCAACCCGAAACCGACTAGTACGAATGAAAACCCGGCCGACTCGAGTTGGTCGGTTTGGTCGGGTTGGGCATTCTTATGAACAACCCTAATATCAGGGAAATTCTATGATGCAGGGGAAAGACAGTATGGGAAGAGTTTTGACCAATCAAAATCCACCACCCATGAATTTTGATAAATAACAACTGATTGGCTATCACCGGCTATCACGTTTATGGTACTAGTTGATTGGTCAAAGATTTATTAGTTTTTCATATCATAGTCCAACCCTTTATTTCCCAAGTAAAATCATACAACAACCATTTTATATATAAAAGTGTCATTATTGTCTGTCATGTGTTAGCAAATTTCCGTGTAAGTCCAATTCATTTGCAGCTAAATATGCATGGGAAAGTTGGTCACTGGGAAGTTCGTTTTCCATTGACCAATTAACCAACTTTCCTATGTTCTTTTTGCATATAGCAATGAACCCCACAATAAAGTTATTCTTACTTTGTTGGCGTAAAACTTACCTTATCTCCTAAGTGGATAAATAATATTTTAATAGTTACTTTTTGTGGGTAGAAATATCATTTTATTATTTACTTGACGGTCTTAAAAATCAAAAGAAGTGCACTTACCCAGTTAAATGTTTCTTTGGTAACATTTACTTACCTAGGTAAGTTACACTCTTACAAACGAACTGGGTCTAAATGAAAAAGTGATTTACCCAAGTCTCAAAACGGCATTATTTACCCAGGAATCAATCAATTAAGAATCATTATTTTTTCATGAAACCTGCTATTTCCGAAACAGGAATGTGAATTTCTTTCCCACCAACTTATCGGCCCCCTGCTAATACCAAAATAAGAATGTGAATTTCTTTTGTATTTATGAGATCGATCAACTTACCTACCTCTTTATAGGAAAACAAACGTGCCCTTAATACCGTGTTTAATTATTTTTGATTATATGCAGGGTTTAAAACGGCTAGCAGGGCATGTTGCGGCAATGGAGGTTAGTTTGCAGGGATCATTCCATGTGGGCCAACGTCTAGCATGTGCGAAGACCGATCCAAGTATGTGTTTTGGGATCCATACCATCCAAGTGAGGCTGCCAACCTTATAATCGCAAAGCAACTAGTTGATGGAGACAAATACACGACTCCTATGAATCTTCGACAACTTAAAAATCTCTGGTTATTCAAGTTTGATTTCTCTTTATTTCACATATCTGTCCCTCTCTCTGTTTGCCTTCTCTGGACTTGTAATATTTTCTTGTACCATCCAAGTGGAGGATCAACCTTGCGATCGCAAAAGCAACCAGTCGATCGATAAAATCAAATACACAACTCTGATGAACCTTCAACAACTTGAAAATCACCGGTGCTAGTTTGCTTGCGGTTTATTTCTCAAATTGTTTATAAATAGGGATATGAATCATCTGATAAAATATGCAGTGACATAACAATAAAAAATTTTGCAGATAACAAAATAAAACATTAGCAAATAACAACATTTTAAGTAGATTACAACCTACTTAATAACTTATTAAATAAACAAAGCAATAGTTATTCAGCTGCAATCAAACTGCCCCTAATATGTAGTTGCTGACTAACAGTTAGGGACATGGTTTTAAAAAATGACCCGGAAATGGAACCTTTTAGCCACCGGTTTCTAGGTCGATGGTTTGACCTTACAGTTTCAATGAATGGCCCATTCTGACAAAAAAAATTAAAAATAAAAATGGTCAAAAACCATTGAGCAGGTCAACGTATTGACGATTCGACCGCCCGGGTCAACAGGTCATTGACTGGTTCAATTATTTTTATCTAGAGGCCGGGTTTGAGGTAAACGGAACCAGTTGCCTAAACAGTTCACAGGCCGAATGGTTAGGGATATAATCCAATCACTTCAGTCTCGTGCAAGAGTTGTGACTAAAGAAACAACCTTTGATAAAGAGGGTACATGTACCCTTATGCAATGCACCTGTGATTTGATAGAATAGTCTTTTGTCTTTTTACAAAAGAGATACCCTTGGTATCAAAGGTGAGATATGTCTTGATCTTCCCTCTTTATACTAGTAAGTGTATACATGCTTGTATGTGACAATTTTTTATGATGATCATGAAAGTAAATAATATATTTTCATAATTTCTTATATTTTTTATTTTTATATTTATAAAAATTACTTCTTATTTGTCACATTTATTTTTGTTTAATATGCTGAATATACAATGTTAGAGATATGTCTAAATGTTTTTTACATTTTTTTGTATTTTTATAATTCTGTGTATTTTTATCTTTTTAATTTTTATTATTTAATCATGACATCAAGAGACACATTTAACTCAAAAAAGTTAAATTGTTGACTCACCACCAAACAGGTAAAAACTCCATTTTTGGGTTGATTTTATATTTGTATTTCATTTTCATCATCAATTTCTTCCAAGAAAAATGTTTCCATCATCAATAAACTCAATTATTCTTTGTCACACTTTTTTTAATATGGTTAATTAATATAAAATATTAGAGATATAGCCAAATGTTTTCTACATAGTTTATATATTTTTTGTGTTTTTATCTTTTTCTATTTTTTATTATTTAATTATGACATCATGGGTTAACACACTTAACTTGAAAGATTGATTTATTGATCTACCACGTATAGGAAAACAATTTCACTCTTGGGTTAATTTTAAATTTTGTATTTTATTTCCACCATCAATACAAAGTTAAAGCAATTTTTGTTTATTGTGTTTAATTTTTAATATGATTAATATATAATATTAAATATGTGTCCAAATGTTTTCTATAAAGTTTTTATATTTTTATATATTTTTTGTCTTTTTATGAAAAATATAGAAACCAAACGATCATAATGTGAAAACTAGGACCCAGTGGCCTTTTTAGGTCCCGATTAAATGATAAGTTTGGTGGGTTGGATGGGCAAACTACCCAGTTACCATTAAAACTAAGACTCGGAGAGCATTTCAATTTTACTTTGGTCAAATCTTAAAACACTATTGACACATATAACTTGAAAGGCTAAAGTGTTGATCTGCCACTAGGAAAACAGTTTCATTTTTGAGTCAGTTTTAAGTTTTATATTTTATAACCAACACCAATAAAAGCAATTATTACTTATCACACTGATTTATATCAAATAAGTGCCTTAAATATCATATTTTTCCATGAAGATGAATATTTCAAGACTCTCTAAATGGTTTGCTCAGGGGCCATAGGAGCTTCTAAACTCTGAAAAAGTAAGGATCAAAATAGTTTTGATCACACTAAAGTCGTGAGAGCACAACATTTACGAATCCACCATAGTTGAAAACAAGATTTTTTTTATAATATATATTTAGCCCATTAATAGCTTGGATGGTTGAAACGTCTAGTCTCAAAGGGTCACTTTACTGCTAGAGGAAGTAGAATGGCACCAATAATGAAGCTATGGTTGGTGTAAGGTCAACCTAATGAAAAGAAACAAACAGATCTAGCCCTTTTATATAGGGTTTTGGTATGTGGATATGATAGGGCTGGAGTGGGTTTACCTACTCACCCAATTAAGACATGAATCAATTATGTAAAAAGAAAAAAGAAAAAGAAAATATTATATATCTATACTACCTATAAAAGAGCGAAAGCCCCTACTTTTTGGAATTTTCATTGGACATTTTTACCACCTTATCCAAGCATACAATGGTCATAAAGAGGACATGTATGTCCTTTACTCTCATTTCATAAAATGCCTACTTATAACCATTTAGAAACTGCTCATGAAAATAGTTTTGTGTTAGAGATATTGCCACGTGCAAATGCACGTACATGTTTACTAATATATATATATATATATATATGAACAAAATTGCTATAATATAATTAAAATATGAACAGAATAATGATATAGTGGAATGACAGAGTAATATTTTCTACGTTATTAAAGCCTTTATAAATGCATTTTGTGAAACGTGAAAGCACACCTCATATAATGTGAACTAATGAAAAGAAAATATATCATGTGACATCTTTAATGTGATTGGTTGAAATTTTGATTGAATATGTAGCAAAAATTTGGAATGCACCATACATGTATGTTTCTTATAATTGACATATAATAATTTCATATAGGATGTTTAAAATTGTTATTTTTGAAGTAGAGGGGATTAATTGAATTTGATAACTGCTGTAGGACCAATCAATTTGTTGAATAGTAAGAGATTGAGTGATTATGGGCCATATATACTTTAACTAGTGTGGAATAAAATGATTGATACAATAGACAATAAAAAGAAGGACCATCAAATTCAGCTAAACCTTTCTCATTGACGGGGGCAAAATATTTTGAGAAGGAACCAATAAATGAATAAATGAAAGATTTATCATCAAATTACAAACCTAAAAAACCTGGTAGACTTAGTATGTTGTATGTATTGGTACTATACATATTTGTACCGTGGAAATACAAGATTTTCAATACAAAATACATGATTTTGCAATTTGCACTATTTGCACCATACATATTTTAACAGAGGTATAAAATAGGACATGCGAGGCCAGCACCGCACAACTCGCGTGCGGTCCATGGGCCATCCCGAGCCATGCCTCCCTCCCCTAGGATATTTTGGGAGGTCGGACCGGCACAGTCCATGGCCAGAGCCCATGCGGGCCCTTGTAAAGCTAGGTCAAGCCACAAGTAAGGTTGGTCCGTGGGCCGAGCCTTGGGCCAGGCCAAAGTTATTTAGTTAAAAACATTGAAAAAAACTTAGAATTTTAATTTTATATGAATTTTGATATATACAATTGCTTATATATGTAATAATTAAATAAAATAGTATAATAAAATTGAAAAAAAATTGTTTATTTTATTAATATTATATATTATAATATATTAATAAAAAACATTTTTTATTAATATATAATGTGTTGTGCCAGGCTGTGCTAGCCCGTAGGCCACTAGCGGCATGGCATGATAGTGTGGGCCATGCCGGTCCGGCCCACTGGCCTGAAACCCCAAGCCCAATACGGCCCACTAACCAAAAATAAAGATGGATTTGCTTTTCTAATGTATAGCCAAGTGACACCACTTTCCCCTACTTTCTCCTAAATTGACTCTAATTCATATTTATCCCCTAAGTTATCTCTAACTCCTATTTATCTCTTAAATTATCTCTAATTTATTAGAGAGATTCTCTCCTAAACTATCTCTAATTCCAATTTATCCTCTCCCCCACTTTTTATCTATATTTATCTAAAGAAAATTTCAATTAAAAATTTTCTTAATTATTTAAATATTATAACAAAATTATATACTAAATTTAAATATTTAGTCAAAACATAAAAATTAATTTTAATATATTTAATAATATTCATATTATTGATAATTCTATATTTTTACAAAATTCATCATGAAATTATGTAGTAACAAACTAACAATATAAATTATAATTTCATGAATTATTCAATTTAAATGTTATTCAAATAATAAAAGTTTAACATTAAAAAATAAAACATTATTTTCAATAACTAAATATCTTAAATAATAAAACATTAAAAATAGATAAATAATTATATAAAAAATTAATATTACGTAGTAACATTAAAATAAATAAAATTCAAGTAATGACAAATTTTAAATATTTTACATATTACTTAAATATTTACATACAAAATATTTAAAATGACTAAATTTTAAATAGTTAAACAATAACAAACTTATGTAATAAATTTAAGAAATTTCTTAAAAGTAGAAAAATAATTATAATAGATCTCATAATATTCATATTAATAATAATTTAATATTTTACAGCATTAATAACAAATTATGTAATAATAGTACTAATTATCATTTTATGGATTATTGAGTTCTATAAATAATTAATACTTTAAAAATTAAATAACAAAATTATTTAAATAACTTAATAATTTCACTTATATCAATTAATAATTATAGAAAATAACTTAAAAAAATAATACTTATTAGTAATAATTTTACAATAATAGTGTATATTCATTATATATTTGCATATACTAAAATTAATATTTATTTTATTTTTTAGTAATTTGTATTTTTTTGATAAATATGTTTTCAATAATTAATTATAAATCTATTTTTGTTTTGTTATTTAGCAGAAAATTATCAATAATTATTCGAGATTAAATAACTATTATTTAACTCTTGAAATTTAATTTATCGTATTTATTATATTTTGTAAGAAATTTATTTTTAGTAGTTATATATATTTTTTATAATTTATAGATTAATATTTATTAGAGATTAAACTATTATTTGAGATTACACTACTTATTGACTAATTTATTGTATTTTCAGCATTTATTGTATTTATTTGAGATTAAGCTATTAGTATATTTTCAGCATTTATTGTATTATTATTAGATATCTATTATATTTTCATTATAAATTTATTTTCAATGATTGTGTATTCTTGTTATAAATTTTCAATAATTATTAGAGATTAGACTATTGATTTAGTTGAAATTAGGTGTTCGAGGATTGGTTCAGTTCAGTTGTAGGTTGTTTCACTAACCAAATCGACTTGGTCAAGTCAGGAGTTTGTCACTCGAATTTGGTCGATTTGACCAAATCGTCTTGTTCAAGGATTAGTGAAAATCCGCCAAAGGTTAAATTAAATATAAAACAATTATATACTCCTATGTATTTTTATTGTTTAATTTTCGCTTAACACCGTGCGTCACATGGGTCCCCGCTAGTACAAATATGTAGAGTGCAAAACTCTGTATTTTGTATTATTTTGTATGCATTTGTGGAGTACATATTTGTATTTGTATTCCTTTCAAATTAAGCCTAAGGCTCTGTTTGGTAAGAATACAAATACAAAATATATAAAGTGCAAAACATGGTAAAAACAGTCATTGGGGTGCCAATTTCGCACTCCAAGATATGGTGTTTTGCTATGTGTGGATGGTCCCTATCCACAAAATAGTGTGGATAGGAACGAGCCACACCCCAATGTATCGTCCATAGTACTTTTTCACATATAATCCACACTATAGTGTGGATAGTTTGTGGGAAGGTTTTAGTGTAACTAGGGGTGGCAATGAGTCGAGCTTTTCACGAGCTGCTCGAGCTCGGCTTGTCTTGGTTTCAACTGAGCTCGAGCCTAATAGAGCTCGACTCGTAAGACTCGCGAGCCAAGCTTGAAAATAACAAAATTATAGAAAATAATATATATAATAAAAATATTATAATTCTTAATTTTTAAATATCAAATAAAAAATATTTTATATATATAATATTTTATTTTTATAAAACATTTTTCCTCAAATTTACCTCGAGCTGAGCTTATGAGTTTTTGATGCAAGCCGAGCTCGAGCTCGAGCTCGAGCCTCATACTTTTTGGCTCGGTTTTGCTCGAATCCACCCCTAAGTGTAACACACCTGTGTTACATTGGTCCAATTATTTAATCTTTTAATAATTTTTAATATTTTATCAATAAAATAATAATTTCTAAACATAACTAAATTTATAGATTTACCAAACTTATCTATCACCTTTTTATGCAAAAAGCCTTTCTATAAAACCATGGGAAACACCCATTACCACAATTCCAAACTTCTCTGGCCACTATGTTTGACTGTAGTGCAAATTTATTTGCACCTGTACAAATGCATGGGAGTGCAAATGTAAAAATGCAAATTTTTGTTTAATTTTGTTTTGAAATTTACTTTATTCTGTTTCATGTCTTAATTTACTTTATTTATATTGCAATCAAACAAAATAAGGTAAATTTTGAAACAAAAATAGGTTAAAATTTACATTGCCATGGTTTTGCACCAGTACAAATTTATTTGCATTGCAATCAAATACAGCCTTATGAAATAATTTTTGGACATTAGATGATAAATTGATAACTAGTCGGTATACCAAGTACCAACTACCTGTTCTTTATGTGCAAGTTTTTTAAACCGAGCCATCAGGGTCAAGGTGGAGGATGAGAAACAGAAAATGAATAGAAAACGAAAAACAAAAAGACGTGGCGGTCCACGTTAGTCGTTGGGTCCAAGAAAATTAAGGAATACATTGCGTTTGAGTCATGCTGAGTCTTGTTGATACGTGGTTGACAAGCCAAACAACACCTTTTATTGGGCTTCCCTTTATCACAACCGTCGGATTCGACGTTCTAAATCTTGGCAATAGGATCAGAAGATAGAATATCCCAATCTGACGGTTACTTTCGAGTAATATTACTTTGTTGTCGCAACATTCAATCACCAAAGGGTTTTCTTAAATTTCTTCATTTTTGGGAATTCTTTATTTCTTTTCGATGTTGAGAAAGCTCGGAAAATTAAACCGCCATTTTTCTGTGATGCGATCGAATTAGATACAACTTGGAAGTGGCGCAGCAGACCGTAAAACAGGAAAGAGTGCTAAATTTGGGAACTAGAATTCGTGTTTTAAATTTTAATGGAGGACGAAGCACAGTCGGCAGAGAAGCAAAAAGAGGCAGAACCAACACCAGCCAAGGGACGATGGGGAGCTTGGGGAATTTCTCCTCTCTCCGTTTTTTCAGATCTTCAGAGAGCCGCTGCTGTTGCGGCCGAAGAGATTTCTCGTAATGTATTCCCCCCTCCCCTTTCCTTTTTCAATACTGAAACTAGGGTTAAGAGAATGTAACCAGAGTGAATTATTGCATTTTGAAAAATGCTTGAATTTTAGATCCGCTCCTTTGCCAAACCGATCGTACCAGGGTTTAGTTGTATTGATGCTTTATCTCTGTGCTTGTATGCCGCTTTTTCTGTTTTCTCCTCTTCTTTCCGGTAATTCTTTGACGACATTCTCTGCCGACATGGGAGGGAAGAAATGAGAAAACTCAACTCAATATTACCTTTCACGTATGATTGATTTGTAGAATGCAGTAAATGAAGAAGTTGTATTGCTTGAAATGATCAAAGTGAATGTCTACCCTGTAGGATTGTGCTACATTACTGCGCGAAGGCAGGACTTGCGTATTAGTGATTGCTAATAGGGAGGCAAATTTATTCTTTTAAATAATGATATCGGCAAGTAGTACACCAAAATGCTATAATTTCTAGGAATTTTTCTCGATAATTAATTCTTCAAATGCTCGGAGAGGGAGAAGAATATAATTGGGGGCAATTTGCATGATTGAATTAAACGAAGGGAAGGTTTTTTCCTAGGATGCACAGCATCTCAATGTTTATATAATTGTATGTTATGCTGATAGGCTTGCGAACAACTATGGTTGAGGAAGTGTAATGTCAAGGCATCGCCTAGGCGACTAGGCGCCCTTGTCTGGGCGCCTTGCCCAAACGCCTTGACTTTTAGCAACTAGGCGCCCACCTAGGCGATTAAGTGCCCGCCTAGGCGACAAAAATGACAAGGCGGGTGCCTTTTATAATATCATTTATATTGCTGTATCTTATTAATGTATGTATTAATACATTTTATTATATGCTATATATATCAATTATATTTTGTTTTAATGTTTTACTATTGAAATTTAAAAGATCAAAGGGTTTTGAGAAGAGAGAAAGAAAGAAAGAAAAGAAAAGAAAGGGGAAAGAAACAATAGAATAATAAAGTTATTTTTTTCTATTCTCTCTCTAATTTAATAGAACAGAAACTCCATCCTTGTTTTTTTTTTCTATTTTACTTTCCATCTTGAATATTTATCATATAAAGTTAATAACCTTCTTTAGCTGCTAATTAATATGAATTTGCTCTATTAAATACTTATTATAGTAATATTATTTTTGAAAATAATGAAATTAATATATGTAAAAGATTTTTATCTTTTAGATGTGATGATTTGCCACTTTTTTAGAGGAAATTTAATGTTCTTAACAAGGAGAATTGCTATTTTTCAATTAACATACATGCTGAATGGTATATAAAACTAGGAAACTAGCCAAAAGTCAGTTTTTCATATTATAAAATTTTTATCGCCTAGGCGACTAGGCGCCCCAGTGTCGCCCAGAATCGCCTAGATGCCTTGAAAACTATGAACCTGATCTTCATCCATCATAAAAGATATTTATGTAACACAATTGTCCAGAAACTACATCTTCTGAGGTAAACCAGACCAAAAATTGCTGTCCTGACCTCAAAGCACTAAAACTGAATAGTACTCTTGAACTGTTTGTCTCTGTCAACATTTAGTTGCAGATTTTGCACTTGGTAGCTAAAATAGCAGGTATTGAACCATCCATTTGGTTCCTGATTCTGATGCATACGGTGGAGATCTAGCCTGGAAATACCTAGATTATCCTTCTGGTACAACTAATACAATTATTATTCAAGATTCTCTGATCTCTTTTTGTTTTTTTGACATCTATATCATGGTCTATCTTATTTTTCTTAATACACAGATAATCCTCCTGATACAACTAATACAATTATCATTCAAGATTCTCTGATTCTTTCTTTTGGCATCTGATACGGTCCGATATGTATCAAAATTTTGAATATTGGTTCCAGATGCAACGGTGCTTCTTACAGTTTTTCCTGGTCTTATAATGTTTGTTTCGTTTGGTCAAGTTCCTCTTATAGTGTTACCTGAGTCCTTTTCAATACTCAAGCATGAAAATGCATTCAGATTTTTCATTATGATATACTTCAGTAATAGACCTCTGGTTTGTGAATTCAGGCAGTTGCAGTTGCTAAGAATGCAACAAAGGGCATTACAGATATGCAAAATATTAGTCCTGACTCTGAATCTCCTAAGGTGGAAGAAGAATTAGAGGACTCAGCAATTGAAGGGGTACATGCGGATGAGAATGACAAACTGCGGAAGGCTGCTCTTGATAAGTTGGAAAAAGCCAGTGAGGATTCTTTCCTGGGGCAGGTAAGTAATTCCTCTAATTCAGAAGTAGGTTTGTAAGTTTGTTGCTAATTTATCTTCTATTATGGATGATGATCTACAGTTTATTTCATTATGCATTGATGCTTGTGTTACTCTGTTAATTTATGAGCCAACCTTTTACTGGTTATACTTCTTTTCCATATACTTCCTGGGAATATTAGTACTTTTAAGTCTCAGTTTGTATTGTTTATGAATTATTATTCTCTTAGGGAGTATTAAATTTAGTATATTAGGTATTTTACCACAGACTTTCTCTAAAATGTGTAGGTGTAAGCTCATAACCTACGATTGAACCAAATCATCTATCCAATGCACATCTTTATTCTCTCCAGATGTTATTTGGCTTGTCTTTTTTTATTAAGTATGATTTTGCCTTTAACTTTTTTTTCCTTAAAGATATTCTGGTTTTAAGATTTTTCTTCCTGCAGGGTCTTAAGGTTCTTGACAACTCAGTGGAAAGCTTTGCTTCAGGAGCATGGCGAGCATTAGGCAATGCTTTGAGAGAGGGTTCCAATTTGGTTCAGAAGTATGCATGCACCAATAACCTGATAACTAAGATTTCTAATATTATCACTCAATTTTTATACTCATGTGACAGGAATTTTCTGTTCATATCCTTTAATGGAGATGGAGTTCCATCTAATTGTTTGGATGGTGCTTTAAAGTTTTAATCAGTTCCAAGTCATTTGGTTACATATCACATAATATGCTGATCTTTTTGTTGCCAATTGTATCCTCATGTTGTATATCATCATATAAGGACCTCGAAAAAGTGATATTTTTTGTTGCCAATTCTATGCACCAATTGTAGATGGTGCATAGAGGATCATCTACAATACTTGTTAGAAAAAGTGATCTGTTACAATCTGAAGGGGCTAGAAGAGCTATAGGGAGACTGAAAAGGACTTGGGTGGAAGTAATAAGAAATGATTTAGGTGCCCATAATTTTAACAATGGATATGGCACTGAACTGAATGGAATGGTGAAATAGGATTCATGTAGCCGACCCCATATAGTTGGGAGCAAGGTTTAAAATGTTGGTGTCCATGGAAATGTCGGTCGGCCAAATATAGGAAACATGTCGTAAAGGTTGGAAATATTGTAAAAATCATAGATGTGGTGGAAACATTAATATGCAAAAATATAGAATGGTGTTTTATAAAATGATAAAAGAAACCTTTCTAAATTATTATCTTGTTCCAAATCATTAAACAACGCTAGGAAACTAAGATTATAGACAAAATAATATGTTGTGAAGTTGTCCTATAAACCTTTTTTTTAATCAGCAGAAAAGAATTTTATTAAAATGATAAAATGTAGTTAATACGTTCAATTAACTAGATTGTCCACTCATCTTTAGAACAGAATTACATAGTAGGCCAAAAAGAGTTGCTGCCTTGAAACCCTTTATTTGACAGGGGCATCTGCCATCCCATTTGCTGTCCTTCTCACCCACTTGAAATCAATGTTAAGGTCCTTTGCAATACTTTCCACTTCCCTAAATCCATGTTTGAGAGTCTAGGGGATGTGTCTATTGCAACTTGCCCATGAGATAATTAACTTGGAGTTCCCTTCCACCTCCACCTGTCTATAGTCCAACTGTTTTGCTAATCTTAAATCCTGCAACAACACCATCTGTTCAGCTTTTAAAGAGTTTTTCATTCCAATATGCCCTGAATATAGTGCTAATATCCTGCTTTGGGAATCTCTGAATACGCCTCCTATTCCCGCCATGCCTGGGTTTCCAAAAGAGTTTCCATCAAAATTCAGTTTTACCCTGTTGCCTTCTAGGGGTTTCCATATCATCTTTATCCTGTCTTTTACTCTAGAGGATTGTGCCGCCTTATTCCAGGCTCTTATTATTTCATTTACAGGGAAGTTCTGAAAGCTTTCCAAGGTTTTCACCCAGTGTAGACTTTATCTTTATGCTGTCTATTACCTCCTCCAAAGATCTACTCTTCCTCTTGATGATTCTTCCATTACACTCTTCTCAACAACCCAGACTATAGCTGCTTTTATTACTTTCCATAATATCCTCCCTCTTTTCTTTGGTTGTCTCAAGAATTTAGAACTAAAGATACCAACCGCATCTTGAGGAGGATCCCACCTGCAAACAAAAAGAGAAGAAATATTCCCAGGTACAATGCATGTAAGAGTAGGTGATTAATAGATGGGATAGGGTTTCACCACTAGCCCTACATGAGAAGAACATATGAGGAGAAAGGCAAGAGTTAGGGCTTCTTTTCTGCAAGAAATCACAAGTATTAATCTTTCCAAGGAAAATTTCCCAATAGATTGCTTAAATTCTAGGTGGAATAGGCTTACTCCAAATCTCTTTCACCTAGAAGTCAAGGTTTGAGGAAATAAGCAAGGTAAGTTATGATGCGCGTTTTGGTAGCTCCCGGCTAGCTGGTGACTCAGATGCCTAGCTGAATAACCCCTACCTGGAATGTGGCTTGGACGCCTAACTGAGTGGTTTCCACCTGGATGGTGGCTTGGACGCCTAGCTGAATGGTGACGAGTTGGGAGGTGGCTCTAACGCCTAGCTGGATGGTGACGAGTTGGAGAGGTGGCTCCTGATGCCTAGCTGAATGGTGACGAGCTAGAGAGGTGGTTCTGATGCCTAGCTGGATGGTGACGAGTTTGAGAGGTGGCTCTTGATGCCTAGCTGAATGATGACGAGCTAGAGAGGTGGCTCTGATGCCTAGTTGGACGATGACGAGTTGGAGAGATGGCTTTGATGCCTAGTTGACTGGTGATGAGTTGGAGAGGTGGCTCTGATGCCTGGTTGACTGGTGACGAGCTAGAGAGGTGGCTTTGATGTGACCTACAAGGAAACAGTGTTAGAGTGCCTGAGCTGCTTTACCCGGGGTGGGCACTCTGATGCGTAAGTCAACGAATGTGGAGATTCTGTGAGAGATGAAAGTAAGAGAGCTAGAGAGCTGCGAGAACTAAATTGCGCATGTCCCTTTTGATGTTGGAGGTAAGGCCCTTATATAGGCATTGTTTGGTGTGGGCATCACGCAACGCGTTCGGGATCTCTGGGAAGACGTGCCTAACTGCTCCAAAGTCCTCGGAGGTAGTCGTGCACATAGGCCAATCTTTGCACCTTACTTGGTTTCCTCCAAAACATTTGGTGTGAGAGCTACTTCTGAGAGACTTGGGAGTGATGGGATGCATGCCCTTTAGGGAGGTCGCTCCTGGACCTCAATCAGGTTGGCAAGCCCTCGAGGGAGGTCGCTCCTCATGTCGAGGCCGCTTCGGTCGGTACTGACGAGGTACCACAGGTCGGCCATGGACGAGGTGCTACTAGTCGCCCCGAGTTGTGGACAAGGTTGCTAGCTAGGTTTCCACCAAGTCGGTGGAGGAGGCAGGTCGCCAGGTCGGCGGTAGAGGCAGGTCGTTAGGTCGGCGGTGGAGGCAGGTTGCCAGGTCGGCGGCGGAGGCAGGTTGCTAGGTCACCAGGTCGGCGACGGGGATAGGTTGCCAGGTCGGCGACAGAGGCAGGTCGCCAGCTGGGACTCCATCATTTTGGCTAAGGCAAGTTGTCACCTAGGTGGTTCTGGGGTGTCACCTAATTGTTCTAAGATGCCATGTGTCATGATGTCAATGGAGGGCCAAATCTGTCCTCATCAGTATGGTTTTTGAAAAAGGAGCAGGTGAAAAGACCATCAGGTGAGGGTAGCAAAATCCTAGTATCCTCAAAATTTTGATTTGAGACCATTGTCTCCTAAAGACCAAGTAATTGGATAAGAGAGGCATTATAGGTTTTCCCTTTGACCTCTTTTGTAGCCTAAGTCCCAATTTACCCTTGGGGGAAAGTGTTCCCAATCTTGAGAAAAATTCACCTTTAAGGTTTGAGAGGGCATAACGCTCGAGGAACTGTGTTCTATACAAACCTTAAGATCCAAAATTACATAATAGAATGTGTTCAAGCAAAACTAAACCTATAGAAAATGCAAAATGAAGAAAAATTGATATAAAATAATCTACAACACAAATAAAAACTAACATTTTATGTTTGAAATGAATCCTAAGCTGTCTCAAAGCGGTAATCATGTACGCTAGACGGGCAATAACATTGCTACTCCATATATCTAACAATATTGTCACCAACTTATGTCATAATACTATCTCTTATACTCTACATAGTGTTGGTAGTGCTTACTAGGGAATATGTTGATTCCAAGGTTCAAAATATCGATACGCCCGATATGCTGGTATGGGCGTATCGGGTGAATTGATATTGTTTTTTTTTTCTTTTTTTCTGAAACCGGTTCAGGAAGGCCGGTTTAGGTCCCCACCCCCTGAACCGGTCAGACCCCCGCTACACCCACTATAGGGGTGTATCGGAGGGGTCTCAGAACACTACGTATCGGCTGATACGGGTCGATATGTGTCAATACTTTGAACCTTGGTTGATTCCAATAAAATTTTGTGTCGTTACATGTGGTAATGGAAACGTGCCATGAAAATATTAGGAAATTTGTGGAAATTTTAACGGTAGAAGGCTTAGATAGATGATGCATTTCAAAAGTATTTTATAGAGAGAAATGATGTGGGGGAAATTTTTTAACATTAGGGGACTTGAAGGGGCTTGGTGTCTTGGCGGAGATTTTAATGTGATTAGATTTTTGTTTTTTTTTTTGATAATTGAAATGATTTTATTAATCAACAATAGACAATAGTACAAAGTCCCTAAGGAAAGGCACGAGTTGCAACCTCTCCGGGCTAGTTAAGTACAGATTTCCAAATTAATAACAACTTACAAAGAAGCACAAAAAAGATCTTCCCTAGAAACCCCCTGTTTGGCTAAAGCATCAGCCAAAGAATTAGCAGACCTACTAACCCGTTTTACCTCAACTCTCATATTGCTGGTTAACCACTGTACTTTTTTGATGAGATCTTTGTAGCCCCAAATGGTGGTATCCAAGTTTAGGAGCCACTTTGTTACCACCTGAGAGTCCCCTTCAACTAGGAGATGCTCCACCCCAAGCTGGTTGGCGATCTGAATTCCTTGTATTGCAACAAGGATTTCTGCCCTTGTGGAATCCCCCACTCCCACCAGTCCTGAGAATAGGGAATTTATGTTGCTGTCCTTATTTCTCAGGATACCCCCTATACCTGAAGGCCCGGGGTTGCCTTGGCTGCTTCCATCAAAGTTCAGCTTGATGACACCTTCCAAAGGCGGAACCCATTCTGACAGAATTCTATCATTCTTTGTTGAAGTGTTAGCTATTACTAGCCAATTCCTCCACAAGTCATCAAAGATATCCACAGTTTTCAGCCAATGGATTGCTCTTGTTAGGATATAATCCTTCATTTCATCTAACCCTCTTTCCTTCTTTAAGAAAATTCTTGCATTCCTTTCCTCCCAAAGAGTTCACAGAGTGGCTGCCCTGACACATTTCCACTTGACCTTACCTCTTCTAGTGTGCCAAACAAAGACAGATGGGTTGAATAACAAGCTTAAATCAGAAGGCATAGACCACCTACCTCCAAATAAACAAAGGCTCCACCTCCATATAGCTGTAGCAAAGGAACAGGAGATCAACAAATGGAAACAGTCCTCATTCTCGGCCTTACACAAGGAACACCAATTTGGGGAAAGACAAAGAGAGGGTCTCCTTTTCTGTAAGTTTTCCAAAGTATTGATTTTCCCATAGAAGACTTCCCAGCAGAATACAACAATTTTTGGGGGAATAGGTCATGCCCAGACTTCTTTGATAGGGAATCCTTGGGAAATGGAGTTAGATTCATCAATGACGAACAATACAAACCAACGGATCACTGCTAGTATGAGGAAATTTAATGAATTCTATGAACTATGTGAGCTAAAAAAGAGATACCTTTGCAACAGTGTATGTTTACTTGATCCAACTTATAGAGTTCCCCTTGTTCGAAATTAGATTAATGGCTAGGGCAGTACCAAGAGTCACCTTTGATCATTGCCCAATTAGGATGGAACAAGGATCAATTCAGAAGACTTGAGGAAAAGAAATTAAATGCGACCTCTAGTATTGAATATTTGGATGCTAAGGAGACTTTAGGCATTTTAACTGGGGAAGGGGGTTTTAGATGGACTTTAAAGAAGGAACTAGAAGAAATATTATTAAGAGAAGAGATATGTTAGGGACTTAAATTAAGACATAAATGGATCAAGGAGGAGGATGGTAATACAATACTTTTCCATGCAATTGCTAATGGGAGGAGAAGAAAGCATTTTGTGGCTAAATTGGAAGTGGACAGGGAAACCTTGGAGGATCAAGAAAGGATTACTAAATGTTTTGTGGATCACTTCAAGGTAGTATTCACAAGGCAGGGAGGTCGAAGGATTAGGGTGGAAAGATTGGAGTGGCTGAGGTTGGATGGAGAATTGGCCAGTGCTTTAGATAGGGACTTTGAGCTGGATGAAGTTAGAAGGGCTGTGTTCTCTTTGGATAGGTCGAAAGCTCTGGGCTCGGATGGGCTCACAATGGCCGTTTATCAAGATTGTTGGGAGATTATTAAATCTGTTCTCTAGGTAGTTTTTGAGGAGTTTGCTAGTGAACACTTTATCAGCATAGGAGCTAATGCCACCTTATCTCTAATACCACAGAAATTGGAAGCTTATCACCCAAAGACTTGACCCATTAGTTTGGTGACCAATATTTATTAAATTCTGGCTGAAGTGTTGTCATTGATATTGAACGGGGTCCTCCATCTTTGATTAGTCAGTTCAAAGGGGCCTTCAACAATGAATGTGTAGAGGGAATGAAAAGGAAAAAGAAAGGCTTTGTTTGTAAGTTGGATTTGGAAAATGCCTATGACTTGGTAGATTGATCCTTCCTGCTCGAGGCATATGTGCATGGATTGGGGGTTGTTTACAAACTTGCCATTATTCGATCATTGTTAATGGGGTGGTTAAAGATTTTTCCTAGCGAGTAGAGATTTAAGGCAGTGAGATCCCCTTTCACCCTTTCTTTTTACATTGGTGGCATATGTGTTTAGTAGGCTACTAACAAAAGCAGATGGTGTGGAACTTTTAGAGGTTGGAGGATTGGTAGGAATGACATTTTAGTTACTCACCTTCAATTTGCAGATGATACAATAGTTTTCCATGAAGGAGAGGACTCAAAAGGCAAGAAATTTGAGAAGGGCAGTGAAGTTGTTTGAAGGTATTTCTAAGCTAAGGATCAATTTCGAGGAGAGTTGTGTGGATAGAATAAATTTAAGTGAGGAAGAACTAAGTGCAGTAGCAGAATCCCTAGGTTACCTTCCTCTAAGTGTTCGATGAAATACCTTGCTATGCCTTTAGGAGACAACCCTCGAGAAAGTAGGTTTTGGGCACCCATAGTCGAAAGATTTGCTAAGAGGCTAGCAGCTTGAAGAGGAATTACATTTCTCTAGGAGGTAGGATAACCTTGATAATAGCAAATTTGCCAGTCTACTACCTCTCAATCTTTAGGATACTGTAGAGGGAGGTGTTGAAATTAGAGAAGGCCACGAGGGATTTTTTTTTGTGGGAACTGGGGGAAGGTGGAGAGATCATCTTATAAATTGGAAAATTGTGTAAGAGTTAGACCTGTTCATGGGCCGGGCCGGGCTGGGCTTTTAGTCTTCATGAATAGAAATTTGTTAGGCCCGAGCCTGAGCCCGGCCCGACCAATGGGCCTACAACTTGGGCCCGAGGTCGGCCATGATAAAAAGCCCAAAGCCCGACGGTGACTGTGTTCGCCGGTGACTATGAGCTGCGATTTTAACAGTGAAAAGTGTGTCAGTTCGCGTCTGTGTGTGTGTGTGTGTGTGAGAGAGAGAGAGAGAGAGAGAGAGAGAGAGAGGACTCACCGTCGGAGTTGTTGCGCCGGTGAATGTTCGCCGCCTCGCCGGTTGTGTGGCTACTTGAGAGTGTGAGGACTGAGGAGGATGTGAAGACTGAAGAGAAGAGAGGTTCGGCTAAGGGGAAAGAGGTGAAAGAGAACAGAGGTTCGGCTTAGGGAGTTAGGGTTTTTTAAGTTTAGTCTATAGGTCGGGCCTGGCCGGGCTATTTTGGCAAATCCCGAGCCCGGCTCGAATTTATTGTGGGTCGGGATTTTTGGTCCGGGGTTAAGCCCGCGGGCTCATTTGCGTGTTCAAGCCTGTCCGGGGGCCGGGCCGGGCTGGTCTGTCGGGCCACCTGGCCCATGAACAGGTCTAGTAAGAGTAAAGAACAAGGAGGCTTGGAATTAGGTAATATGGGGAAGAAGAATTAGGCACTATTGGGTAAGTGGTTGTGGAGATGGCTAAGGGCATGATGTGGTTGAAAGCATACATGGCAAGTAGGCAACAGGTGCGATGCTTGTCTGTTATCTTCACTCTGGAAACACAATTAGACTATTACAGTTGCTTTGTTCATAATAGTGAATAAATTGTGGCCCCTTCAACTAGATATCAAGAATGCCTTCTTACATGGTAAGTTGAAGGAGGCATATATGGTTACTCTTATTGGGTTTAGTCTTCCAAGATGGGAAGTAAAACTTGAAAGCTAAATAATGCAATATATGTAGAATTAATATCTTTTGGGGTATAATGAGTGTAAGAACTAAGAGTGGAGAACCATCAAGCCGAATGAAAAGAATGGTTGTTGGGCATGGATACTCATTGAGAAAGAGCAGAATTGTGGAATTTTTTAATCTCTTATTCTAGTTAAGCCTGCATTTTCACGCTTGATGGTGGTGAGGACTCCGGGGGAAGGGATTACCTATGAAGGAGGTTATTATGGAATCATTAGAAGGTACTTTTGATCGTCTCAGGTTGCTGGAAAGGAGTTTGGTGGGTCAATTTGTCAATTTCGATCCTGATGTGGAAGCTATGGGGGGTTGGGTGTTTCTGGATGGCATCCAAAGGGTTCTTTCCAAATTAGAAAGTTGATGCTGGTTTTTTTCCTTTTTACCTTCGGCAATGTGGAGGAAGCGAGAGATATTTTGAATCATGAAATGGGACAGATGCGCTTCCAAGATCTCAGGATCAGCAGTTGGAACCCATTAGTCTGTGTGATTAGAGATATGGGCCCCTCAAGCTTGGTGTGGTTGAACATTTGAGGAATTCCTTTGCATGCTTGGTGCTTTGAAACATTTAAAGCCATGGGAGATACATGTGGAAGGTTTGAGTTTGTGGATTCAAGAATAAGCTCGAAATCTTGTTGCTACTCGTATCTTAGTGGAGCTCTTAGAAATTCATTTGGTGGCTACGTCATTATCTCTGCCCTTTTCTGGAGAGTATTTTGATCTCAGGATTGTTGTTGAGGGATCCTATCCACTTAGGTGGGTTAGTAATCTGGCTTGGTGTAGGGAGGATAGAAGCAGGTGCTCCTTATGTGGGTTAATAATCTAGCTTCAGAGGAAAAGACCAAAGTGGTGCTTGTCTCCAAACTGGTGCTCCTTATGTAAGCTGAATGGTGAGACTGTTTTTCACCTCTTTATCTCCTGTCCTTTTGCTAACTCAATTTGGGAGTGGTTTTCCTCTCTGTTTGGTTGCAGCTGGAATCCTCCTGCTAATCTGGAAGATCTTTTTAGCTCCAACATATTCAGGTGCTCTAAAAGGATAGGCAAAGTGATGAGAACATGCACTAGAACAGCAGTGGCTTGGATAATCTGAGAGGAAAGAAACCTGAGGATATTTGATGATAAGGAAAGAGGTAGAGATGCTGTGATTAAAGTGATAGCTATAAGGGTGGCACATCGGGTGAAAACTTTGAAAATCATTGCAGATTTAAAGACAGAAGATTTCTTCCGATCATGGGAAACAATTGCAAATATTGCTTCTAGAAGACCTATTGTAACTGAATTTTGGTCCCCTCTGGATGTTGGGTGGGAGAAACTAAACTTTGATGGTAGCTGTTTGGGAAACCCTGGCCCATTGGGTATTTGTGGGGTAATAAGGGAGGAGAATGGAAATATCATTGACATGTTCTCAGGCCCTATCCAGCATAGTTATGTGGTAAATTCAGAATTGAAGGCAGCAGTGTTTGTTGTTGAGAAAGCTAAAGAGTTGGGGATTAACAGGTTGGTTATTGAAGGGGATTCAAAAGTTGTTGAACTGGCTGAAAAAAGAGGAGAGCAATCTGGAGATTAAGAAATGAGTTCAGGCGCTTTAAGCAGGCTTCTAAAGATATGGAAATTCACATAAGATGGATTAGGAGGTCAGCTAATAGCATAGATGATGGTCTAGCTAAGCAAGGAGTCCAAAGGCAATATATGTTCTGGGCTATATTATAGCTAGTGGGATACCCTTTGGGTCCTTTGGGGCTTGTCTGTAACTAATGAATTTCTTTGCTGGGTTAAGCTTGGGTTTGTATTGTAATTAGTGGGGCTTATGTGGACTTTTTGTCTACCCATAACTTGTTGTACACATTCTGTTAATTTAATGAATCTTTTCTGTGTTGCTGATAAAAAAGGGATAGAAGCAGGCATTCTCTGCTATCTGCAATGGTTGAAGGGAAGGCAAACAATCAGGTTGGGGAGGGAGGGAGGGAAGGAGGTTGAAGATGAGGGTGATTTCAGTATTAAAACTAAAATTAATGAAACAAAGCTGTTTTGGTGGATGTGGGATTGCGGGGTTGGTGGAAAATAGTGATTGTAGGTCCCCAAAAAGTTGTGATGAAGGTGGGGTGCACCCAAGGTTCAAAATATCGATACGCCTGATACGCCGGTAGGGGCGTATCAGGTGTTTTGATACCTTTTTTTTTACATTTTTTTTACATTTTTTTTTATTTTTTTTCAAAACCGGTCAGATCCCCGATACACCCACTGTAGGGGCATATCAGAGGGGTCCTAGAACGATACATATTGGCCGATACGTGCCAATACGAGTCGATAGTTTGAACCTTGGGTGAACCCAGAGTCAGATAAGGAGGAGAGGCTTTTCACTTCTTCTTTAGTGGATAGGGGGGATGGTGGGGGGAGAATTAATGAAGGACACGTGGAAGATCATGGGGAGAAGGGTTTGGGTTTTGTTAGGGGAGAGGAAGAGTCTTTTGTTTGGAAAAATGCGGAGAAACCTTGGGCTGGAAGTGTGTTTTAAATTCGAGTAGTACCATTTCACAAAGCCCAAGTTTTTTATAGTAGGAACTGTAATCTCTTGGATTGTTTGAGGGTGAATAAAAAGGAGCTCTTTTATTCGTAAGCATCCAAAAGTGAAAATCTGTGGAACCTTGAGCTCTTTTCTTATGGGAAAGGATGAAAAGGGGAAGGAAGAAGGATGGGAATGGGTGACCTCCAGGTAAAACAGAAGCAAGAAGGTTAAAGCGAAGAGTGCTGAATGTGATGCTGATTGAAGAGATATCTTTGTCGATTGTGCCTCGGTCTTCTGTGATTGTAGCAAAGACTTTTCCGGTTTGATTTTTGGAGCGGTGAGTCAAGAGGTGGTTGATGCTGTAAGCTTGGAATGATTTCTCTACTGCTGAGGAAGGAAAAGACGTTTTTGGGGATAGGACGAAGGAAGCTGGAATAGGGGCAGACAATGTTGAACCTGAAAAGATTGAAGGTGATGGTGAAGGTGGGTTTGAAGACAATGGCGGGGTTGGTTGTGATTCTTCCCGGGTGGAGCGCTCAGTTGTTAATAGCAACTTTTGAGGAAGTGGTGGTAGGAAAGTTAGGCGTGGATTTAGGAAGGAGGGCGGCGGAGGTTGATACGGACACATTTGTTGAAGTGGCTCCTAAGAAATCTTTTGGATTTTGGAATATACACATTACTCACATTACCAAGGTATTTTCTCGACTGAATCTTGGTTTGGTTAGGGTAGGACCTACAAAAAATTACAAAAGGTTTATATAAGGAGAGGGGGGGGGGGAATAGTGCCAACAATCAAAGAGGCTGGGATGTGTTCTTTTCTATTTTAAATGGTAGTGTAATACTACCAACTAGGCTATTGGTTGTTCTGCAGTACATGAACTCTGTGTGTCTTGGAAAGTTTGTCGAGTTGACTTTCTATTTGTGCACAACTTTCATTATGATTGTATATCAAAACCACTTTGAGTTGTCTACCTTTGTCCACGTACATGGCATCAGATGTTCGTGGTATGAAACACAGGAACTCATATGCTTTTGAATTTGTTCATTTGACTCGGGCTGAGCTTTCACATCTTAAACGATTTGTATTGCACAACTTTATTAGCAAATTATATGAAACTGAAAAGTACATATACAAAGCAATAGGATTTAGCGATTCAATATGGTCTGTGTTCTCACCAATCTTACAATGAAAAGCAAAACAGCCTCATCTGGAAGGTTGGTGCTGAATAAATCTCTTTCCTTTCAACACCCTTCCTAGTCAACTGCCATCAAATCAACAGGTGAATTGGCTGATCTATGTCTTCAATGGGATGAGATGTGCAAACTTTCAGCAAGTGATCTAGACTCCTTTATGCAGTGATTCAGCATTCTTGGACCCTCATCACTATTGCACTTACACATCCATCATATAACCACCTATCAATCTCCCTCCATCTCCACCAACAGGTATCCTAGTGAATGCATCAATATTGGATTTTCTTGATACTGAAATTCCACTTGCATGATTTCCCAGTCAATTTCTATTCAAAGACCATGTCCATTGCTTTAAGTTAGAGACAACCACTATTGTGTATTTATATTTGGCATATTAAAGTTCTCCTTTTGTTTTTCTAAATAATGAGTTAATATGTTTTGGTAATTGATGCTTTCCAGGCTTGAACATTCTACTGCAAACCTAGCTGAATCTATTCAGCAGACTGGTCTACCTGCAACAGCTGGTTCTGTTGCCCCATCTCTGCTGGAGGTGTGTATGCCACTCTATTAAGTTTAATCCCCCTTTTAATGTTCCATAACTACTAACTTTCCACTTTTATGTAACAGACTGGAAGGTCTTTTACAGCAAAAGGAATGGAGGTACTTGAGCGTGTGGGCAAAGAAACCATGGAACTACTGATTACAGAGACTGGTATTGAAATTGAGAAGAATCCCGAGGAACATGAGGAACAAAATGATGAGGAACAACTTTCTGAGGAAGTAACATTTGACCGATGCTTCTACATTTATGGAGGTCCTGAACAGTTGGAGGTAATTTTCTTATCTTTTTTCTAGTGTTATATTTTTACTTCCTATGTCTTATTTTATGATTTTACTAGTGACTAAACTTTGTTTGGCATCAGGAATTGGAGGCATTGTCTAACCACTATGCATTGTTATTTAACCGGAGAAAAGCAAAATTATCATCAGAAGAGAAGTCCATCTATGAAGAAAAACTCAAACAAGTTCAGCAAAATTTTAGTTTGAGCTCTGAACTTGATGGAGGTGTAGAATCAGACAAAGGAAAGAAAATCAAGGCCACAGGGGAGGGAAGTGTTGATGAGATGAAAAACTTGCGTGATTCAAGTGTCAGCAAAGCTGCTGATATAGCTGCAGGGTAGTAATATTCGTATGCTCCTTAAAGTTTGGAACTCTACATTCTCAGAAATATTGCTGCAATTGGTGTTTAAAATGTGTCTGTAGTGCATCATGAAGTCTCTGTTTCTCTTTAAAGTTGGTGATTCTTGTTATTACATGGTCTGAATTATGGGCTTTGATCACTGTAAATGGATTGGATTTTCTTCCCATCTTTTGAAATGTTGCATGCAGTTTAAATAGAATGTATGGACAATTAATGGCTATATCATGACCAACTGGTTTGGTTAATCAAATAGATCTGATGTCTATAAAACCAGTCAGTTGGCATCTCCTACCCCCCACCCCAAGGAAAGTAACTGTAACAACAACTACAACAACAATTGCTCTCCAGGGTTGTTGGTTTCTGACATGATTTTAAATGATACATTAAAGTTAAATATTTTAAAAAATGACAAGATAATTCCTTCTAGGTGTATTCCTCCTTGTCCATATTTATTTATTTATCAAAAACTAGGCTTGTTAAATACTGCCCTTTGATGTGCTGATCCCTTGACCCTTAGAAACTTTACCAATAATAGAAGCGGTGAACCACTTGTAGGGAAGAAGTAACGCCACTAGCAAGTTCGAGAGATTTTGAAGACCTTGAGGTGGCAGGTCCTCAGTGTGCAGCTACTGCCGTGAACCAGGTTAGTACTGGGGTTAGGGGCAGAAAAGGGGGAGGGGGGTTGATTTTGAATTCGAAGGAAGGTATAGGAGTAAGGAGGGCTGAGGAGGATTTAGAGGGAGTGAAGGGAAAGGGGGTGGGTAAAACTTCGGCATGGGTTAATTCCAAGCTGGTAGGTTTAAGAAAATTTCTGTGGGTTTCAATCGAAGGCCTGGAAGAAGAAACAATAAGGTATCTAGAAAATATGGAGAAAAGATGGTTAGCAGAGAAGGAGAAATCAAAAGGAAAGAAAGGGAATTAGGGTGGAAAGAAAAGTAGAGAAATGCTTCGGCTTGCCTGGAGCTTAAATGATAAAACAGGGAAGGGGGAAGGGTCGTCTAGGGGTGGAGGGGGGAAAAAGCTATAAGGGTCGGGGGCTGGCTGTATTCCGTTTTGTTTTTAGATGGATCTGAAAATTATGTTGTTGAATGTTAGGGGGCTGGGGTCTGGTAGGAGAAGGCTGGTGATCTTTAACTTGATCAGAAGTTGGGAGTCAGATATAGTGTTCCTTCAGGAAACAAAACTGGAGGTGGTTGATACAAATTTAATCAGAAGTGTTTGGGGTCAAGGTCAAGTGAGGTGGGTGTCTAAACCAGCTAGAGGGACTGAGGGGGTCTGTTAATCCTTTGGAATCCGTTAAAATGCAAACTGGTATCGTCTCAGGTTGGGGATTTCTCACTCTCGGTGGTGTTGGAGTTTGAGGGGGGCTTTTAGGGTCAGTTTACTAATGTCTATGGTCCAACTATGAACTCAAAAAAAGAGAGATTGTGGGAGGACTTGTTGACAACCAGGGGGGGATCTTCTTTACCATGGGCGGTTGGAGGGGACTTTAATGTGGTGAGATTTTTGGAGGATAAGAAGGGAGGAAACCGTAGGTCGAGGGACATGAGGAGATTTACAGATTTTGTCAATCAATTTGAACTCATTGATCTCCTGCTTGTAGGAGCCTAATTTACTTGGACAAACAATCAGGAGAATCCAGTTTTAAAAAAGTTGTATAGATTTTTGATTTCTTCTGGATGGGAGGAGGCCTGTCAACATCTAAAACAGGTTGCCCTTCCTAGGCCAGTTTCTGACCATTCTCCTATACAGATCGCATGTGTGAGTTCAAAAGACAAGGAAAGCTCCTTTTAAGCTTGAAAATGCTTGGTTTGAAGAAGAGGGGTTGATCCAGTTGCTTATGTCCAAGTGGTCAGAAATTCAAATTGAAGGAACAAGCTCTTTCATTTTTGCAAAAAAAACTCAGCCTCATAGATTTTCTGAAATCATGGAAACAGGATTCCAAAAATGAGATGGAACTTGAAAAGAGGTTGTGTTTAGAGACTATCAAAGAAGTGGGTTTAGTGTAAGAGGGGGGGGGGGTCCTTTGTCAGAAGGGGATAGAAAAAAGAGGGCAGAAGCTAAACTGAAGTTAGATAAACTAGCCTATAAAGATGAACTGAGATGGAGGCAAAGAGCTAAGGTAAAGTGGCTAAGAGAGGGAGATAGAAACTCTAGCTACTTCCACAAAATGGAAAATGCAAGACAAAGAATCAATTAGTTGGAGAGATTGGAATTAGATGGGGAGGTGGGAGAAACTTGGACAGACATGAAAAGAATTGCCACAAGATATTTGTCAGACCTGTTTGAAGAAAACTGGAAAAGAAGACCTCTTCCAAGCAATCTGACTTTTAGAAGACTCTCAGAGGCTCAACAAAGGGAACTAGAAGCCCCCTTTTCAGAGGAGGAAGTGTGGCAAGTGATAAAAAATATGGAAGTGGACAAATCTCCAGGGCCGGATGGCTTAATGTGCTTATTCTACAAGAAGTGTTGACAAATCTTCAGGATTTTCATCACAATGCTGCACTGGAGAGAAGTCTGAATGCAACCTTTATCTCTCTAACTCCCAAGGTAGAGGGAGCAACAAAGATTAAGGACTTTTGACCAATTAGTCTATTGAACAGATGCTACAAGATCTTGGCCAAGGTCCTGGATGAAAGACTCAAGAAAGTTATTGACTCAGTAACTTAAGAAAGTTATTGCTTTTGTGCCTGGCAAATGCTAGACAGTGTTCTGGTTGCCAATGAACTGATAGACTCAAGGAAGAGGGAGGGCAGGCCTGGGTTACTTTGTAAGCTAGACTTGGGGAAAGTCTATGACCATGTGAACTGGTAAGGGTTGGACTTTGTTTTGAAAAGTATGAACTTTGGTCAGAAATGGAGAAATTAGATGAAGATCTGCATCACTTCCCCAAAATTTTCAGTTTTAGTGAATGGTCAATCAGCAGGTTTCTTCAAAAATTCCAGAGGCCTTAGACAAGGGGACCCCCTTTCACCACTTTTAGTGAATGGATATCTTGACTATGTTTTTGAACAAAGTGGGGGAATTGGGCTTGTGGAAAGGTTTTGAAGCTTGTCCGGGGGGGGGGGTGGAAGTTCAGCTGCTCCAGTTTACAGATGACATTCTTTGCTTCATTGATGCGGATCTAGATCAACTTGGAAATTTATTAGGGGTTTTAAGCTGGTTTGAAGTGGTAACAGGGCTAAAAGTAAATTGGTCCAAGAATAGACTAATTCCAGTGGGCAGGATTGAGGATCTTGGTTCTCTAGCTGAGGTCCTGGCCTGTCAGATTTGCTTCTTGCCTACCATATATCTTGGCTTGCCTCTAGGAGCCAAGTGTACTTCCTCTTTGATTTGGGATCCAGTGGTGGAAAGACTGGAAAGAAAACTAGCTTCTTTGAAATCCAAATATTTAACTTTGGGAGGCAAGATCACTCTCCTCAATAGCTCTCTCAAACCTGCCCTCCTAGTTTCTTTCTCTCTTTCCTATTCCATCAAAGATAGCCAATAGGCTGGAAAAGATCCAGAGAAATTTTTTAGAAAAGAATGCACCTGGTCAATTGGGACCAAATTTGTTCTCCCAAAGGAAAAGGGGGTCTGGGGATTAGAAAACTGAAGATATTTAATGAAGCACTCCTTGGTAAATGGATCTGGAGGTTCGGAACAGAGAGGGAGAGTTGGTGGAGGAGGCTGATAGCAGCTAAATATGGTACAGACAGAGGTGATTGGACAATCAGACCTAGTAGTAACTCCCTAGAGTGCTCTCTGTGGAAGAAGATCATGGAGTTGTACCCTCTGCTGAATAGGGGTCTGCTTCAGAAGGTGGGAAATGGTCAGCACATAAATTTCTGGAAGGATATTTGGTGGGCAGAAAGGCCTTTGGCATAGCTGTTTCCTCAGCTATTTGGCTTGGCTGATAACCAAGATGCACTGGTGGCTGAATGTTATGGAGTTTCAAACAATTCCATAATCTGGAGTCCCTCATTTAGAAGAAACTTTTAGGATTGGGAAATTAATCAAGGGAGCTATTTGAGCAGCTATCAAATCAGAACATAAACCTATTGGAAGATTCATCAAAAAAACATAAACCTATTGGAAGATGACAGATGGAGTTGGATTTGGAGTGCAGGCGGTCTCTTTTCTGTGAGGACCTTTGCCAAAGTTTTGGAAGGTCATGACAGACCTGGTTTTCCAGTTAGTATTTGGGATGCTGCTCTGGATAGGTGCCTCACCAAGAAAAGCCTGCTGAGGAGAGGAATGCAGCTTCAGGACCTGAGCTATGTGTTTATGTGATCAACAGGAAGAGGATAACAATCACTTGTTCCTCCACTGTTTTGTTTCAATGTCTTTATGGAATTACTATCTTTCCGCGGTAGGAGTGCCCTGGGTCATGCCAAAGTCTGCTGAATCTGATGTTGTGCTGGGATTGTTTAAGGCTTTCCAAATTGGCCAAAAGTGTTTGGAGATCAATTCCTGCAGCAGTGGTTAGTACCATATGGGAAGAGAGAAACAACAGAGTATTCCAGAACAAGGCCAAAAGAACAGAGCCTCATCTCCAAACTAGGGAGTTTGGAGCCCAGCTGAATTCGAGAATTCTCTTTGAGCTGTAATGTATTCGGGTTCTTGGGCCAACCTTCTTTCCGGGGGTCTGTTTGTATCTTTCTCTATATTCTTAATAAAATTACCTTACCTTTTTCAAAAAAAAAAAACTTGTTGGGAACCTAGGAATCAGCACTTCAGCAGAATGATACAAAGAACTTTTCTTGCTGTGATTAACATGTGGCATCATTTTTATTCATATTTATTCTTTTTTATATTTCAACTGTAAGACAGTCCTAGTCAGGGTGGAATGGCAGAACAGTTTCATGTTAGTGGACCATAATAGTTGGGATGAGGCTTGGGTGACAAATGTGGTGATGTTTTGGCTATGCTGTTTAAGCTGATTGAATCCTTTGCTAATTGCTTTTTCCCCTTTATTGAAGTTCCTGAACCACCTCTATAATACCTACTCAATAAAATGAAATCGCATGCCGTGTCATGTTTGCTACTTTATTTTAACATTTAATTGTTTCCCTGGTTAAACTTCACCATCATGTGCTGTCTCTACTCCATTTCTTCTATCACTGCAATGTTTTGATTCTTATTTTCTGTGCCCTGTCTCTCATTATCATTTCCTGTGTTTGCAGTAGAGACTTCTGGCTTGAGTCTATACCTGTTCATGGGCCGGTCTGGGGCTTTGTCTCTGGATTAATTAGAATATGTTCAGGCATGAGCCCAAGCCTGGCCCGACCATCAGGCCTAGGTCTTGACCCCAAGCCCGGTCCTCATATGAAGCCCAAAGCCCAGGCCCAGCTCGAGCCTGACCAGAAATTTGAAAAAAAAAGGTTTCCTTTTTTTATTCAATAAAAAAGCTGTTTCATTTATATTAAAAGATCTCAAAACCCAAAAATAGTGAAAATCCTCACTATTACTTGAAAAAAGAGAAGAGGAACAAAGAAAAAACATATTATATACATTTTTTGTAATATAAAATATATTTTGTTATCATATAATATATTATCAACTCGGGCTCAGGTCGGGCCTTTTGGAGAAAGCCTGAGCCTGGCCCAAAAGAAGGTCGGGCCTGGTGTTTTGGGTCCAAGCCCGAGTCGGCAGGCCTAAAATGCATGTCCAGGCCTGACTTAGAATGGGCCAGGCTGGGCTGGTCTGTCGGGCTACCCGACCCATGAACAGGTCTACTTGAATCTCTGTTGGTTTGTTTGGCATAGACTGTCAAGTAGAAATTATAAGCTGTAAATTTAAAAACTTTTCAAAATTCAAAGAATCAGCTTCCACTTGGCATTTCTGATATCTTGTTACTTGATGGAAATACCTTTGTCTTTGACCTGGTTCTTATTTCCAATTTCCTATTTCATGCTTCAGCTTCAATTTATTTATTGGGGGTGTTTGGAAACTACATATAATGAAATTAGGGGTGCAACTCGGGTGGGCTCAGGTTGGGCACTTTTATCAAAATTTGAATGGGCCTGGCCCAAATGAAGTCCAAGCCTAGAGCAATGTAAAATGTTAAACTCAGGTCAACCCAAGTTGCACTACGGAGTGAAATGATTTCAATGTATTTTCATATGTATTTGGTGGTATAAAATCAGTAAATCACCATCTATAATGGACTTACTTCCAGTTTTTAAGAATGGGTAATGTTATCAATTAAGGTTTTCAAGAAGTGAAGTCATCGCCATTTTTTCTCCAACATCCATAGTTAATTTCATTCTAGATGAGGACATTATGGATTCAAATGCTATTGGATAAATGAAATAAAATGGTGTCATTTCATATGGCATTTCAAACACCTACCCTGTTAGTAGATGTGTTTTACTGAGGTCTTTTTTGTATATTACCTCATTGGTTCCTGCGTCAGTTCCTCTACCTCAGTACCATGATTACTTGAATACGGGATTAAGAGTTGTAGATGCTATGTATATCATCAGAACTTCATATCTTTGTGACTTTACAGGTTTACAACAACCCTAACGGGGCTTTCTGCAAATGAGATAATTCAACGGACAACTGGTAGACTTGAAAGCATTCACTCAGAGGGTGTACATGTATGAATTGTTAAACTATTTTGCAATTAGATTGGTTTTTGCCTTGTTTGGTACTTGACTTTACAATTGTCATACAGAGGCTCTCCGAACTATGTTGCTTTGCAGTCTCTCAACTTCTTATACTGGGAAAATCTGTTATCTCCAATTCAAACAAAGCACAAAGCGAAGATCCGGATCAGGAAACCATGAATATTGACTGGCCTGAGGATTCTGTTGAAAAATCAAGGATAATCAGATTCAAAGCACAATCAATGATAGGAGATGTGGAAGCAGTTTCTGATAGTTTCATTACAGGTTTATTATAGCATCCTGCCTCTTAATCATGATATAAAGTTTGCTTGACAGACTGGTCTTCTTTCATTTTGATATGAAAATTATTGGCTTAGCCTTTCTAACTATAATATCTGACATTAGTTTATAACTACTAATGGATAAAACCAATCAAACTGGTGATGTCTGTCAAAAGTGTTTGACGTTGAAATAATGCATCCAGTTAATGTCGAGGACTTCATATTTCTTCTTGACCACTTAAGTTTGAGGTTCAATTGCAAAAGTTTTAATTTACCATATTGTATCTTGAACCACATTAACAATCGGGAGGACTAAGCCACGTGACAACCACAGGTAGTGTTGTCTTGAGTTTTCAGGTTTCCACATGGACATGACATGTGGATGGAGGGCATAGGAATAATAGTATTTAATTACATTAATAATTCGCAGATATGTGAAAACAATAATATCAAAGTGTGAACTGTTGGTTGGATGTGTCATTTGTCAGGATATCTATCAATGTGTCTTGTTTTAATTGATCACAATTTAGCATATGTTACATAAAGTTCTTTGATTTACCATCACCAAAAAGAGAAACCCCACTCTTATAAAGGAATGTTTGACGTGAAGATTTTCACCATAAAAAGGATTAGTTGATTACATGTTTGGCTTATTGTAAACATGTCGTTATTGTATATCTAGTATTCTAAATATTTCTGTTCCATCATTCAGGTATCTCGGATGTGGTTGAAGCCTATCTAGCTGCCATAAAAGGTGCTGCAGATGTCCACGGGGGTCTTAAGCAAACTTCCATCCAGGAAAAGGCAAATGCCATCACTGATCATCTCCGTTCTGACCGGGTCACAGCCATAGACAAGATCCAGGATGGTCTCCAGTACTTAGCATTTATAGTTGTTTCCACTTCAATGCCCACAGCATGAGACTGTAATTCTTTTTTCCATTAACTATTTAGATTTGTAAATAATCTCTCACAATTGGGTTGAGATCAGGCGTTTACTAGTGTTTCATTGCCTTTAAATTGAATGTTCCAGCCCATTTTACCAATCAAATATACAAGGTTTCATTGTTCTACGTAGTATGGTGGAGTCTTTAATGTGTCTACTTGTCAGCAGCCAGCCATTTGGTGGCGTCTTTTCTTTGCTCAAATGTGAGTAAACGCACAAGAGGCTGATTACCACCATATCAAGTATTTCCCTTACTGGTAGTCGTGTCAATGGACCGGGTTTGGGTTGGACCCGTCTGAGTCCCAATCAATTTGAATGGGTTTGATGGTCCAACAAGACATCGAATTGGACAGGATCGGAATGTCTGGTCCATTGACTGACCTATTTGCTGGTAAAATTGGAGTTCTGGATTGAGCTTATACGATTAAACTAAAGCCCGTTTGGGATGGCTTCAGTCAGTTCAGTGTTGATGAGCTGTGTTGAGTCGCTGACGAGCTGCTTTAAGGAATCTACGAAAACTAGTTTTAATGGAAAGTCTATTTTTCAGCTCATGCAAGTGTTTTTGGGCTTTTCGGGTTTCGGGTTTCGGGCTTACCTCGCAACGTTAGAAGCTGCTGTGTGAAAACTGAAAACCCTCCCAAACTGGCACTTTGTTGCAATAATGTGTAGTAGGTATCCATGTTGTGAACCTTCCAATGGTGGTGTGAATTTGAGCCAAGATATTTCATTCTCATAGCCGGGTTCTCTGCATTTGAGCCACCAACTTGTCCATCCAGAATCCAGATTGTCCCGTCCAGAAGTCAACCATTTTGTCCACTTTTGGGTGTTTTGTGGCTCAAAGCCTCAAAGTCGCTACAATTGAACGTTTATGTGTCACCTTCGTAACGTGGACAACTAAAATTTCAAGTGTAAAGACGTCAGATTATCATTTATCAAACTTGTAGGACATTATATGTTATTCGTATGTCAAAATTCTTGAGCTCTAAATCCAAAGGCACACAGTATATCTGTATATGTAATATGCTATCTCCAACTCGCCTTGTCTCAACTATTTCTCCACCGTACCTTGTTTGTAAAATGCAATGGAAGATGCCAGTCTGGTTGGTGTCTTACATCTCCTAGTCCCAGGAAGAAGACTAGAAGGTGTCCTCTTTCCCTTCTTTTGTAGTAGAAAATAGGAAGAGGGGCTCAGAGAATAGAGCTAAAAAGGACTAAAGTTCAGCTAAAAACGTCCTAGGACCATGATGAGCCCTGGTTCTTCTTACTTCACCATGTGATCCGAATTCTGGAAAGGGTGGATGTATATTGACAAATCCTGATTACAAGATGATGCAATGGGATTCGATCTCGAATAAACCTTGCAAGTTGCAATTGAACTGAAGTCGCTATTAATGCTTGGAGAGACAATTCAACTGAAAAATCAAAATTTGCAGGTGTCACGGGAGATGGGAGGGACGATTAGCTGTTATAATATTGCTAATGTCAGACATTGCAATGAAGAGATTCATGGATTTCGGTCTCTCCTCCATGTGTTACTGAGTTTTAGGGCCTTGAATTTGGTCATTATGTCTACGGGGTGGCCGTGCAGCAATCCATCGATGGTTAGTTAATCGTAGTCATGCCGGTGGACGGATTGAACTTTTCAACCGTTTGGACTTTTGGTGTGGTTGGGGTGTCAAAGTTGAGAAGAAAGCGCTTTTGGCTTCAGGGTTCATCATTTCATTCATTCATTCATTCCCATCTGACGAATTTGTTCATGATTCTTTTTTGTGCTTCAAATTTTAAAAATTTCTCCCCATTAGGGCATTTGGTATCGTTAACGCTGAAAAGTAGTAAGAAAAAAAAAACAAGACTATTTTCACTAATTTTTGTCGTAAACTTGAAGCTTTAAGAAACCTTATCAAGGCAGAAGCAGAGAATTGCAGCAACCATGCAAAGTGATGACAGAGTGGGTCATATCAGCTGTTTGTTGAGAAGGAGGGGTATTTGTTGTCTTATGATGTTGTCGTATCAAGAGGAAACCCAGACAAAATTCTATCCGTAACTCCTCATGGATGGTACATCAAACCCTGGGTGCAACTGTGATTCCTGTTGGGCTACAAGGACGTATCATTCTTTTCTTGTTTCCACCAGCTACCAGCAGCCAGCAGGTTTGGGATTTCAGATTTGGCGGTGTTGGACTGACGGGAGAGGATCTTTTTGAAATAGGAACAACTCATCCTAATTCATTTGGCTTTGGCTGTGGGAAAAGGGAAGTGGGAAGAACTTGATCAATTCAACCCTTTTTTTTTTTTTTAATTTCTTACGCAGCAAAGCCCAACTTCACCTTCTTTTTTAAGCCTCTGCAAATCTACTTGACGAGACCCATATCATATTGCACCCATTTTGGCTTTTGATTGTGGGACCTTTCTAAAGGTGGTCTGGTCTCATCCCATTCCTCTATTATCCTAGGTCAAGACTCAACTGTTATTTTTTACCCGGTCGTCTATTATATTAAATACAAAAAAAAAGAGGACAGTAGAAGAGAAAGAAAAACAGCATTTTTACCTGATCTATAGCCGTAGTTCAAGCTTTTGCCTGCTCATATTTGTTTTGTTATGGTTTGTTTAGGTGGGCGAGCCAGTGAACCATTTTTTGAGAATGTCAAGCCAATTTCAACCAGAACCAGCAATTAACTCCAAAACATCCAATCAATCTTTTGGATTCGTTTTTTCTTTTTTCTTTTTGTTTATTTATTTGAGAAAAAACTTAATTTTAAAGAAAAATTTTCGATCAGTATCCTGTATTTTGGTTCGAACGATAATTTAATTTCTAAATTTTAAAATGCGACAGTCCAATATCTGAATAACAAGTGTTATAAGCATTTGAAGTTTAAATTAATAAGAAAGAAGGGAGAAACCATAACCTGTGTATCACATTGCTATTACATAAAATTGTAAATCCTAACCCTCGAATATATTTTTATAGAAAAAGTGAAGCCTTCGGATATACGAATTGCACATTAGTTTTAGTAAAAGCGAATATATGAATAGGAGTTGGAGTGATATTTGAACATCCGGTGGTGGCAGAAATGAAATTGCAGGGAGGAAAGAGAGAGAGAGAGAGAGTGGAGCAAGAAGGGTCGGTATTGGTTGTGGCGTTGGGGGTGGAGAGAGAGAGAAAGCGACGTGAGAGACGTTGGGATAGCAGGTAGAGCCGCGCGTGCCAGGCGAATCCCAGTAAAAATATACAAGAGGACCGGTGACTGACCGACACGCGTCGCTGCTCCCTTAATCAGCCCCAAGAGCTGCGGCCCTTGCCCGGCGGGTCAGGACTAGTCAGGGTCAGTTGGACAGCTGCTGCTGGACACTGCACCTACTAGCTACCTGCCCCTTTCACACACACTCGCTCCTTCTCTCTCCTCTCTCTCTCTCTTATAAGTTTTATAAGAGAGGAGAATAGAAAGAGAGAAAGAAGCCGGGGGGAAGGGGGAAGCCGAGAAGGTAAGAAGAGTATAAACCAAATTTTGCTGTGATATTTACTTGAGACTTGATGAGAGTTAAGATAAGAGGGGGTATTCGCCTACTGCGTACGGAACAGGCTAATCCTGTTTCGCTTTCTCTATATATCTCTGCAGTGTGTGTATACTAGTCATACTCACTAGTGTCTAGTGTCTAGTAGTGTCCCACTCCCACCAGAGATCACGGCGACCGAGAAATCCGGCAAAAACAACGTACGAATTAGATAGAGATAGAGAGAAGAAGGGAATCTGATGCGGACTGAAGGGGCGAAGTTCGCCACTCGGCAGGGCAACCCAATTATTGCTCCCACGCTGCCCGACATCAATGATGCTGTCGGTCCTTCCCTCCTCCAGTCCTCCCTCCCTCTCTCCCTACTACCACACCCACAGTCACCCTGACGGTTAGCCGATTCAATCACTCGCTCCTCCACTCCCATCCATCCGGGTTTATCTTCTCGAACCTCCCCATTCCCCAATCCATCCAAAATACCATAATACCCCTCCTCTTTTTAACTTCTCCTCACTAATTAATTACACAAATTATACCCACTGGTTAATCAGAACATAATCAAATTGCAGTATCAATGTTTGATTGCATTGACACTTTGACGGGAGATTTTTAGAATCGGTTAGTCGGAATTGGAATTGAAATTTAAATTCTTTGGAATTAGAATTAGAATGATCTATTTTCATAATTTGTTTGGTTCAGACACAATTAGAATTAGAAGGAATAAGATTTTATTGACAAGGGGGAGAGAATAACTATTTAATCAGTGTAAAATGTTAAGATGGGAACGTGAATGAAAATTGGAATTAGAAGGAATAAGATCTTATAGGGCGAGAGAATAACTATTTAATTAGTATAAAATGCCAATGGTATAAAAATACACCGATGACATTTTACATTGAATCATGAACGTGGCCATTGCTTTTTAAAAATAGCATGGATGGAAGAGTGTTTTAGAGCTGATGAGGTTTTACATTAATTATTGACGTAAAATTTTACTCCATCCAAATACATGCAAAACTAAAACGGAGTGAATTTTTACGTCGATAATAATTATACTCTTTTTTCAAACACCTACAAAATCAAACCGAATTTTTACATTGGTTCTTGATTTATATCGCATTCAAATACAGTCTTAAGGTTTTGTTTGGATCCGATGTAAAACATCATCGGTGTAAAAACAATGTAAAATTTTACATCGATTTTATCAATATTCCTAATACACGATAGGATAGGACTGTGAGGTATAAATGTAAAGGGAGATATTCTTAACATAACTGTGAAGAAGGGAACATCTCTTCCTATCACAGCCCCTTATCCTTGGAATAAAAGGGAATATCTCTTCCTATCACAGCCCCTTATCCTTAGAATAAGGGCATAAAATGTTCTCCCATGTGTGACTGTGATCTCATGTGAGTAGGTGTACATAGAGTTGCGGTAGGTTGAAGATCCGCATGAATCGGAATCTATTCCTCACAAAGCGCACCTGACAAGAACGTCACAGCCCCTCACATCTCGGGAGATGTTCTTAATACACGATGGGATAGGGCTGTGAGAGGAGATCCGAACATGGGAGGGGCATTTTCGATATTCAATACAAGGCTGAAGACTCACACACTCACAGTAGCGAAGCTGAGCGGCTGAGGCTGACGCTGAGTAGTAGAACGAAACTAATGCATGCCAAAAATGAGGTTGTCAGGTAGCGCGGTGAAGCAGAAGTGAGAGAGGGCCAGAGGGCTGTAAAGTTGTTCCCGGTTTCGAGTCCCCCGATGCGTATTGTTTGTTTTGTATATCATATTATCTGATTTCTGAAAGAATATGTTCATCAATAGAATGTCTGCTCCCTCTCTCTCTCTTCCCCCTCTCCTTCTCTCTCCATAAAACCCCTCCCTAATCCCCACTTCTCTAACCCTCCTCTCTCTCTCTCAACTCCATCTCCCGACCTCATTCTCTGCTTTCTATTCTCTCTCTCTCTCTCTCTCTCTCTCATATACATAGTTAGTTACATACTCAACTCGTAAAACTTTCTATCACACAAGCACCGATAGAGACGGCGGAGGCAAAAATAATGCCATCAGAATCCGGCGATCGACGACAGGCGAAACCTCAACACATGGGTGCTCCACCGCCTGAACACGAGCATCTTCCATGCCCACGCTGCGACTCTACCAACACCAAGTTCTGCTACTACAACAACTACAACCTGTCGCAGCCCCGTCACTTCTGCAAGTCCTGCCGCCGTTACTGGACCCAGGGCGGCACCCTCCGTAACATCCCCGTCGGTGGTGGTAGCCGCAAGAACGCTAAACGCTCTCGCACCTCCTCTTCTTCCGTCGCTCCCCACGACCCCATTCCTGCAAACCCCGTTTCGGTCTCCCTCCCCGCTGATCCCGAGCTGTCGTTACCTACACGTAGTGACCTAAGCCTCGACGTCAACATGTCCGGCAGCTTTACTTCTTTGCTGAACACGCAGGGCCCAGGATTCTTGGCACTCGGAGGGTTCGGGCTAGGCCTCAGCTCTGGGTTTGACGATCTGGGTTTTGGGCTGGGTCGTGGCACCTGGCCCTTGACGGAGGCTGCCGATGTTGGTTGCGGGGCTAGCGCCACGGGTGGTGGTCTTAACAGCTGGTCTCTTGGTACAAATGAAGGTGGCTTCGTAGAAGGTGATTGCTTTGCTTGGCCGGACCTCGCCATATCTATGCCGGGAAAAGGTCTGAAGTGATTCTTCCGTCCTGTTGTTGGGTCTTCTTTTTTATCATTTCCCTCGTTTCATTTAAGAGAGTAGAAATGTGTCGAACATGATGGTTTCAGGTATTTACCTTTTCGGGGTCTTTGCTTGATGGATATATAGAGTATAGACTACAGATAGACAGAGCAAATCAGAAATGAGTGTACGTATTAGGATGATTTTTACTTCCTTTTTTGTGGATTTCAGGGTCAGGTTATTGATATTAGTTTTTCTTTCTTTTTCTTCTGGAGGGTTCTGTAAATGCTTGGTTCTGCATTGAACAAATTGGTGAAAAGAAGATACGATCGAAGAAGAGCAGATTGTTTCTACTTTTCACTTTTAGGACGTTTTTTTTTGTTTCTCGTTGCGAACTCTACTGCGTTGAAGTTTCAATCAATGCACTTGGTTTGATTTTTAAATTTCTAATGTTCTTTTTTTTTTTCCTTTGTCCAGTCTTCCTTCCTCCTCCCTCCTTCCTCGTTCACTGTAACTCCTCAGTCTCAGAGCCTCTGTTTCGATTCGAATCTTGTTTCCGTCGGCTGATTTGATATTTGAATTATTTTAATCAACTAAAAGTTAAATTGGCTTTGTCAATCGTGCATTAGGTAGTGGGGGTGGGGTGGTGGTAGTGAGTACGTCGGCGAGAGAATGGACAGTGCATGATTCTTTTAACTGTACGAGTGTCTTGAATTGAAAAGCTCCAAAATGAGGAAGCAACGTACGGTTGATCATGCAGCGTCTCGCTCCATATTGCTCTGCCTTGATCTCTGGGATATTTGGGCTGAGTTGGGTACATGTGCTCTGCCCCCTCTACTCTCTGTCCGTCCGTCCTTGGACTTGTGAGGCTGAGAGCAGCACGCCCATGGCCATGGTCACCGATGTCCTGACCCCTCTGGATTGTTTGCTCTTACCCGCCCAGACGCCCATGGCTCATGGCTGCAGTGGCCTGTGCAAACCTGGAAAACACCCATCGGCCATCAAATGACAATGAGGTGGGTCATGGGTGAGAGCTCATCACTAGCTAGCTTGGTAGCTCCCAAGTCCAACTCTCTAACCGCAGAACTCGTAATGGGAAGCTGGCTGCATTGAAAATTTAGGAAATTAGCACATGGGTCGGCAGCTTCATAGGTCCCAGTCCCACCAAAGAGATCTCAAACAAGATTGGATGCATCTTCTATTAGCAGACTAGAGCTTATTATTTGATATACATCTTAGTATTATTTAAGACTAATCGATCTGTACGTGTAATACATGAAATCTGGGTTTGAAGAAAGACCACCAAAGTCTAGGTGTGGGACCTTTTGGAATGATGAGGTTGAGCGAGTGCCAATTCTCAATTGGTGCTGGTGGGTGGTGGCCCATAGAAAAGATTAAGCTGGGCTCCACACGGCAGTGTCACACGATTGTATGCTTTTGGCCAACGCCAAAGAAAAAGTCTTCCTTCTTGTTTGGTTTGGCAGCATTGGAGGAAATCAGCAATGTAGATAATAGAGATGGCACTCGCGTAAAAGGGGTATTTTGTGCACTTCTGCCTGCCTGTTTGGCTGAGTTTTTCAAGTGAAAGTTGAAAGATAAAAACATTCAAAGAATGACCGACACTAGCAGCCATTTGGTAACCACACATCTAAGGAAATATTATAAAGCATATCTCAAGGAATATTACTTGCAGTTGTTACTGCATTTGGTGGGTGAGGATCGTTATTTAGGCTTTTAGTTTGGAAACAGTACGAATACAGTATAAATATGCACTCTACATGTTTGTATTTATACCCCTTCCAAGTCTAATCATAAAAGATGAATATATGTTTTTGGTGAGAGAGCAAAGGTAGCTACGTGGAGTGACGGGTGTGACGTGAAAAGATAACAAACAGGGGAGAATCAGAAGATGAATTGAAATTATATATACATATATATATAAATAAGAAATATGGTGATGGATGAGTGATGACATGACATGTGATCATATATGTATATATATTATCAAGCAATGGAATGGACCCATCACCCAGTTGTGACCGCGCGTGATGACTGATGATAATGATCACCACCAACTTGTGCACATGCAACCCACCATCCACTCAAATCTCTGTGTTTATATGCATGTATGTGTTGCTCACGCCTTGGAATTTGCCACTTCATCAGTGGTTACTGGCTGCTGCAGTCGATATAAAGACAGCTTTGAAATCTCTCTCACTCGTCTACCGTAAGAAGAATTTCGTGGATTCATTTATATCCAAAGTATTTTTAGGGTAAATGTATTTATCAATGTTTTTATTTCTTAGCCGAAATTATTCATAAAACGGTTATTATTGAATGTAATAATATCGAAACACAAACATAAATTTCCTTATTTTCATGAAACCCATCAACTTATCTGCCCTAATTTACCAGAAAATGAACATCCGCTAAAATTTGAAAGCTAAGGACTTGGAATTAGGTCAGGGGCATTCATTTTTTTTTTTAATTTTGAGAGGGGGAATGGCAATAAATGATACCTATGTCGTAAGTTGATAAATAATTTTTCTACATGACACAAAAGTTGTCAACACTTGTATCGAATAAAATTCTCTTTTAGTAGTGGATTTTTATGGTTAAAATGGTCATTATAAGGGTATTTGGTTTTGTGGACGTTTATTCAATGAATGGTGTCACATAGGTGCCACTTTCAGCATTTTCTCTCATTTTTCTTTGTGCATCGAAAATGATAAAAGTGAACTTTTGTTTTTATGCGTGCCAACTATTTGTGGAACTTATATTTTAAAGCTTCCACAAATGGTCAGGTGTTTTTTACTGTTATGCTTGTGTGGAGCCTAATTGTCATAAATGGTTGTAATTATTGCATTTCTCACTTACCAGGATAAGTGCATTTACCCAGATAAATAACTTATCGAAAAGCGAATGGGACCTTAAAGGCCTTGTTCATTTGTAACAATGTAGCTTACCTAGGTAAATGCACTTACATTCTTTTGATTTTCAGGATTCCCGGGTAAATAAAGAAATGATATTTCTACCTACAAAAAATAACTATTAAAATGGTCCTATCATGTTTTGTAAAAATTTCTTCCGGCCGGGAAAGTTACTTATCCACTTAGAAGATGGGTTAAGTTTTACCCAAAAAAGTAAAGGTAACTTCACTTTGAGACCTATTGCTTAATGCAAAAAGAATATAAAAAAGTTGATCAATAGAAAAAAGTTATCCATCGACCAACTTTCACATGCATATTTTACCTACAAATGAATTTGATTAGGAGGTTGGATTAACAGAAAGGTGGGCCTGCTCAGGTCTTCTGGAGTAAACCACGTCCAATATCTTTAGTTGATAAGGCTGCAACCTAGCTTATTAATATTAGAAAAAAAGAAGAATGATGAAATGCGAACTAAAAAATTCGGACATATGGATACGAGTTACAAGTTACAAACCTACCAGTTGAAGCAAAATCGAACACATCTATTAAGCAGCAAAGCCCAGCCCAGCCCAGCCCAGGTAAGAGTCCAACCATAATAAAATAATGAGCACAACTTCCAAGCCAAACTAGCTAGGAAGTAGGAAACTTGGAAATGGATGAGTTGTTTATCCCGAGAATATTAAGATTAAGATTAATGGTTTCAAGGTTTCCCAAGGTCCTCGTAACCAACTAATAAATGTCATTAAAACCAAAGCAAGATAATTGACGGCATCCAAATCGCAAAGGAATAAAGAGGAGGGCTTTGAAACAAGTGCTTTAATAAAAACAAAAAACGATAATCAAGCGCATTAACAAACACAACCCAACAAAAGAATATAGTAATCAAGCTTGTGGATTGTTATGCCTATTATTATAAACATTATAATCAGGATGAGAATATAAGATAAATGTAGATAGAGAGGAAGTGGGAGAAAAAGAAACCCATCACATCAATCATGGGACGCACTATTGCTAGCTCGAGCTCTGTACCCATAAGCCAAGTTTAGTTATGTATAATCAAGAATTCGGGCCCACCATTTAATGGAACTGTGACGGGAGAATAGAAGCCAAATTGAGATTTGAGAAGAAGGGGAATTTCAGGAGAAAGCATCTGATGGACATGGACTACCTTGAGTCTTGAGTAAATAAATAAACAACCCTTTGGAATTTGGATACTGACACTGTCAAACACAGAGATGACAATGGCATATCCTGTAATCAGAGATGATGAGACGTATTGTTAGGTCTTAATAAAGATCTTTTTTTATTAGGGGCTTACAGCAGATAGTGCTTGCTGCTGGAGTGCTGGGCATCTTTATCCAGATTTCTCTCCTGAACCCATTTTCTACAAGTCCCTGCACAAATGGTGCTCATGAATTATCTCTGGTATGGGTGTCAATATATAATCTATTGATATTGATAGAAGATAAAAATAGTCCTAGTCAATCTATAATGAAACAATCTAAATTAAAATTAAAATCATAGTCCATTCCGAATTGGATTTGAAACAATCTAAATTAAAATCAATTTGAACATATTGGATGGTCCAATGTTGAATTAGACTAGTCCAAAATAGTCCACAATATTCATAGTCCTAGTCAATCTATAATGGAATCATATTGGAACGGATCGTATTGGACCAAATCCGGTTCAATTGACAACCCTAAGTCCCTGGTGTGAACACTCTCCGGTCTCAAGTCTCTATGTGCTTGTTCTTCTGTGAACGCATGTGGCTGCAGCAGTTTGGTGTAAATTGTTAGGTTGTGTCTTATTTTTTTAATGGGAAATTGAGAATTGCTGACTTTTAGGGCACAGAACCCCTAGTAGCGGTCTTGAGCCCTCAAAACTTACCACGTGACTGGTATTGAAAAAGATTAGGACCATAAATAGGAATGGTACCTCCTAATTTCACCGTTCACACCAAAAACCATTATGTCTTTCCCTATGAATCATGCATCATTTTTTTAGAGTTATTGAGTCATTCAGTTGAATTTTCACCATCATCCAAATCCTTTTTTTTTTTCGAAAACTCAAGAAGTTGGATGAAATTTTGACATGATCTTGCTCAGTCAATCCTAAAGCTGTAACCTATTGAATGGGGGATTCTGATCATTGAAATCAAGGCTAGATGGTGAGTTATGGGATATATGACCTTACGGGCCTGTGTCTAAGGGTCCAAACCCACACTCACTTCAATGGGTCTTAATGTGGGCCTACTGAGCTTGAGTATTTGAGAAGAAATATATCATTTATTTATTTAAAAAAAAAAAGGTGATGCCGGAAGATATCACACCGGAAAGTCTTTGACCAAATTCCACCGATGAATTGTGATGAGAACCACATAATTGTTTACCATTTTTATGATGCCAGTTGATTGATCATAAGTTTTTCAGATATCATGTCTTTCTTTATTTTGATAGATAAAACAAAGGGTCTACACCGAATGAGGGGTAGCACGTCCCTAGAAATCAAAACGGCTAATAACACTTAAAGATCTAGAAATGACAGTACTAGTTATAACATTGGAATGAGCAAAATTAGCTAATCAATCTGCCGCAATGTTGCCTTCTCTCTAAGTATGATGATACTCCACTTTGCCCTCTAGTCTCTCGAACAGTGACTTGCAATTCTAAATGATTAGTTTCAATCTCCATGGATGTTCAACTTGTATCTTTAGACAGTCGATCACAAATTTGAATCACACCCAATAGTGATGTTATTGCTTGAAAAGTTGAGAGCTAGATTGTGGGCTTTCCAAGCGGCCCAAGCTTCGGTCACATTGATAGTGGTAGCACCAATTCTGTAAGCTTTAAGGTCAAGAGTTTGACCATCTTAATTTCTAGCTATGCAAGCAATGGTACAGGTACCATTGATGCAAGAGACCTCAAAGTTAATCTTTATAGATCCCATTTCAGGGCTTTCCCATCTGATAAAGATAATAGATTTATCCTTGAATTCATCGACATCAAGTTCCATACAAGACTGGAATTCCATAAATGTATGCCAAGCCCTATCAATTATAACAGGAGGGGGCACATTTTTGCTATTGGACACCTAACAAAGATATTATCAGAATCTTCCTCTTTACCACAAACACTACAAGAACCATCAATATGAAACCCTTTTGAAATCAAATTCTTCTTTTAGGGGAGCTTAATATTAAGAAGAAGGTACATGAAAACTTTATACTTAGGAGGTGTTTTCATACCCCAAATTTTAATAAATTCATTGCTGGCTCTCTCAAGATTACCATGCATAATGCAGATTACATTATAAGCCGATTTAATTGAGAATTTTCCATTCAGGTTAAGGGGGAACAAGACTTCCAACCAATGCTTCTTTACAAATTTTTCTATCATGATCAATCACATCGCTAACTCGAATATCAAGATTAGTGGTAGGACCATTGTCCACAAGCTTGTGGAGAGGCTCTTCGTCAGCCTATTTATCAAGCCAGAAATTTGTTGAATATCCATTACCAATCATAGTTCCTATACCTCGATTAATTAGATCTTAGGCAGATAGGAAGCCCAAGATTGGGCTTTCTTAGGTTCTACCTCCCCAAAACTCGTATCTTCTTCACCACCTGGGCCCAAAGATTTTCATGTTCATTCAAAATTTTCCAACCAAGTGTTGCTAGGTTAGCCTCCTTAGTCCACCAGAGATTTTTTAGACCAAGACCTCCCCAACACTTGGGAGGTACACACACTATTCCAATTAACCAAGTGAAGCGGCTTCTTGTCCTTATCGGGGGATCATATTAGTTGATGCTTTGATGAGGATGTGATTTTTCTAACACATTTTGCTTCTACAAAAATTTTAAGAATTATAGCAAGAATTTTCTAGAGTCTAGGGTGAATATTTTTTGAAAACATAATATTCGACTTAGCAAAATTCAGGGCTTGCCCAAAGGCTTTGGCAAAATCATCTAGGATCTTTATAGTAAGACAAGCATGGAGGGACCGTACCTTGAAGCCTTACACCCAATTTGACTATCAAGTTTAGAAGCCTCACTGTGCAGATTTTTGGTAAGAGTTTTAAAGCAAAGCACAAAAATGTAAGGAGAGAGGGGGTCCCCTTGCCTAATGCCGACGGTAGGAAGAATCTCTCTTGATGGGACACCAGTAATCAAGATTTGGTAAGATACAAATCTGATACATTACATCACCCAGTCTACCTATTTATTGTGAAATCCATGTTTACAAAGGATCTGAATAATGAAATTCCAATCAAGTCTATCATAGGCCTTTTCCATATCAATTTTGCAAATGATAATTCTTTAATTGCCTTTATTTTTTCTCATGGTATGCATTTAATTCATGAGCAATGAGAATATTATCAGTAATTTGTCTACTTGGAATAAAGGGACTCTGAAAGGGAGAGATGATATCTCTCAAGAATGGTTTAATTCTGTTGACCAGAATCTTGGCAATAGTTTTATAAATCACACTACACAAACTGATGGGTCTGAAACTATTAGTCATCTTAGAATTAGCAGTTTTTCGGATGAGGGTAATGAATGTTTTGTTTAAAATTCTGCTTATCCTCCCAGAGTGAAAAAAAGCTTTAACCACATTACAAAAGGAATGCCCAATGATGGGCCAATTTTTTTTAAAGAAAAGGACATTAAGTCCATCTGGCCCAACCCAAGAACTTTGAGCTCCTTCATGGAGGAAAAGAGGGTAGATTTGATTTCTTCACGAGGGACTTCTCTAATGAGAGACAAGTTTTGATTAATAGTGAGGCAAGGGTTAATTTCCTCAATGAATTCATTAATGTCCTCGGTCTCCTAGGATTTAAATCTAACATCAAACTTATCGCAAATGTGATCAACAATATCCTTTTTGCTCAGATATCCAATCACCCTCATCATTTTTTAATCCTAAGAATTTTGTTTTTGCTTTTTCGGATTGTTCTTGCGTAAAAGAAGTCACCATTTTTGTCTCCCAACTTAATCCAGTCAGTCCTAGAATTTTGGGCTCAATACACTTCTTCCTGAACAAAAATATTATTTAAATGCCTTTGAAGCGCCATTTCCAAATTAATTAAGGCCATATTGTTAGGGTCATTTAATAAATTCATTTGCACTTCCCCTATTTGCTTAATAATATTTTCTTTTAATTGGAAAATATTTCCAAATTTGTTTTTGTTCCAAGCTTTTAGGGGATGTTTGGAAGCATGGGCATTTTTTTGAAAATTGGTGCCACGTCGGATCCACGTAGGCGATTCCACAAACAACCGCCTACATGACTGTTTGGTTCAAGCATTTTTTTCTTTTGAAAAAATGCTGAAAAACAGGCATGTATCATAAATCGCATCCTAACTACTGCATGAAACGTCAAATTTGATGTTTCATGCATCGGTGAACCATTGCTCCCAACGGTTGAATAATGAGGTGCTTATGTGTATGAAAAATGGTGATGAAAATCACCTTACCAGACAGCATAAGTGTTGCTCACAGCCTACGTGGCAGAAACACTAGCAAACATATGAAGGTGTTTTTTTTTTTTTTTGTGAAAAATGGGTCTAGTAAGCATGGGCATTTTTTTGAAAATCGATCTCAAAAAACGCCCATGCTTTCAAACACCATCTTAGTTCTTGGACAAGAATATTCCTCAAATTCAAAATTCCAAGCTTTTTGAATCACACCTTCAAGGCTCGGGCCAACCCACCACAAAGCCTCAAAACGAAAAGGCTTAGGGCCTAAAGTCAAAATATCTTTTGTATGGAGCAACAAAAGAGAGTGATCCACGTAGGTGATCTCTGCTCCATAATTCATTGGAGAAAACCCAATCAATTCGTTCATTAACATTGTGGTTTCTCCAAGAGCCTTTCATGTCCATATCAATAAGGTTGCAATAATTAATACATTCATTAAAATCGTTTGTTTGGATAGTCATAACTTCTCTTCCCCTAATTTATTCTCACTACTCCTTAATGCATTGAAATCGCCCAAGACACACCATGTGTGGTTCATATTATTAGAAATATTTTTAATCCACAACCACACCGTTTTTTGCTCTATTCGGTTAGGGCAGGATTATTTGGAATTTAAATCATCAACTGAAGCATGGACTATTCTGTCATTTGTCAAACTGATATTCCACATAACCCATAACCCACGAGAGAACCCAACAGATTCAACAATAGCAAAATCAAAGGCAAAGATTTAATAATTTTCTTAGTTTGACCTAGACCTACAATAGTTTCCATAAAAAGAAAAGCAAATGCAAAGGCCAAAGGTTATGAGCATTAGATAGCTTCCTCTAGCATTCCATATTAGGATCTTGGTAATTTTCAGACCCATATTGTCTCTAGCGTTCCAACTATGGGTGTCAATTGACCGGTTTTGGATCGGATCCAATTTGATCCAAAACCTTATCAAATTAGATTTGGGCAGTCCATTATAATTATTTTGTGCCAATTCAAAATAAATTGGTCCATATGGAATTGAATCTAAACCAAATTTCCAATAATCTGATCATGAGACCAAACCCTTATCCAATATGAAACCAATCAAAATTGAAGTCGATATAAAATCACTTTTATTAAAGTATTTTTACAAAAAACACTTTTACAAAAGTACTTTTACGAAAGCATTTTTACAAAAGCACTTTTTAAAAAAGTACTTTTACGAAAGCACTTCTATAAAAATACTTTTACAAGAAGGCACTTTTATGAAATCACTTTTACATAAGAACTTTCATAGAAATACTTTTATAAAAGCACTTTACGAAAGCATTTTTATGCAATGTTTTCAACCCGCCATTGACCCGGCTGGTCGAACCATTCGAACCGTCACCCGGCTAGGAGTTCGGGTTTGGTTTAGTCAAGACCCACTAGATAGTCAAAAATCGTTGACTTGGTCAAGAACCATTTGACCTGGCTGGTTTGACCATTGACCTGTTCGACCCGATGACCGAGTCACAGATTGCATACTCAATATGCATGCAAAACTTTCGGAGGCCACAACTTTGCACTCCGATATCCGATTAGGGTGATTTTTTTATTTTTATTTTGGGTAACTTTTAGAGATCTATGCGTCCCAACACGCCTTTTCGGCTTTCCCCACTATTTTCACGAAAAACCCCTTTTTTGCCTCAAATTGCAATTTTTAATATTTTATAAATAAAAAATTAAAAACTAAATTTAAAAACAAAAATTAAATATAAAATAATACATATAACATATCTAAAACATATTTATACATTATTTATTGCTAAAATATGTATTTATAAACACAAGTCTGAACCGTTCGACCTGGCCAGTCGAACCAGTGACTTGCGACCCGGAGGCAAAAACGATTCGACTTCTGAGTTAGTTTTTAAAACATTTCTTTTATGGAAGTAATTTTATAAAAACACTTTTATGAAAGAACTTTTACGAAAATGCTTTTACAAAAACACTTTTATGAAAGTACTTTTATAAAGCACTTTTACAAAGCACTTTCACGAAATTACTTTTATATAAGCACTTTTGTGAGTGCTTTTTCAATGCCAAAAGGGTATATTTTTAATATATTTTTATAATTTTTTATATGTTCTGTTTTTTATATAATTTTTTTATATTTCATTCGATTTGAATTGGATCCAACCCAGTCTATTTACACTTTAATGGATTGAATTGAATTTGGACTGGATTGACGCCTGGATTGAATTGGATTTGGCTTGTATTGGATTTGGACTAGATTGGGTCCAGTCCATTTATAAGTGGACTCACACTGGACTGGATCGAATTGGACCAAATCCAGTCCAATTGACACCTCTAATTGGAACCATCTTGCACCTCATTATCTTTTATATTGAATTCTGTAAGTTCTCCTTACTGTTGAAAGTAATCCCTTCATCTTGCATGTCCTGACCCTCTCATTCCTCCTCCATGCCGTCATTGCCATCCAAACCCTCTCCTTCAAAATCAAAAATCATCCTCTCCTTCTCCTTCAAACTCATTATCCTCGTTGAGATTAGCAAAAAGAAAAATAAAATGTCTCTGCCTTTCGAACTATTGCCTTCAGGCATTTTATTCTCACCTGAAACGCTTTTCTGAACCCACACTCGCATTGGGTTCGGTGGCTGGAATGGCTCAATGGTCGTGTGTGCAGGGTTAATAAATCTGGATCTTGTGTTTCTCCTGGCATAGTCTTGCCTTTGATTTTTTGCTTGATACCAGTTTTGGTATTCGTTGTTCCAAAGTTCTGTCATCACCTATCACGCCTCCTTTAGATTTTATTGCAGGATGCTTCATTGTTTTTCCATTACGCTTGTGCTAAACAACGGTCCATTCCTCATCTTCTTTCTGTTTTTGTAGTTGTGGGCAATTGTTTGTTTTATGCCCCTTCCATCCACAACTTATGCATATATCATATATTCATAAAAAAAAATCTTAATTGTATGTTGTTGTCCACCAGAAGTGAGTGGAATATGAAGTTTGAAAGGTTTACTGAGATCAACTCTAATACATACCTGAGGATATAGAGCCCGTTGAAAATCTTCAGTGTTAAGTCTAGTTTTAGAACGGTTTCCACATCCTGTAAGATGACATCAAGGTCATCCCTCAACCAGTAGTCCAGAGAGGAAGACCAAGTAATCAAATCCACAGGTCCGTCGTGTAAGAATGGTATCGAGACAGAAAAACAGAGCAAGAAATTTTCTCATTCATTTTAATAGTTTACAGGTACAGATATATATATATATATAGAGAGAGAGAGAGAGAGAGGTGATGAGTCACCAACTTTAACAAGCAAATTGCCTACGTGGCCACGTGGCAGATTACAGCTGTCAGTTGGTTATAACCAACCTTAGTATTCTAACACCCCCCTCTCAAGTTGGAGCTGCCTGGATGCCCAATTTGGACAAATGAGAAAAAAAACGATCCATGGAGACAGCTTTGCTGTCACAGTGAAGAGTAGGAGGTGTGGAGAGATTGACTTGTAGTTCAGTAAGAATCCTCTTTAACCACACTAACTCAGAAGAAGTAATAGCCATAGCTCTATACTTTGCTTCAGCAGAGAAGCGAGAAACAATGTGCTGCTTCTTGGAATTCCATGATAGAGGGGAATTTCCAAGTCAAATAGCCTGTGGTGGAGCGATGAGTCAGGGGAGCAGCTGGCCCAGTCAGAATCACAAAATCCATGGAGTTGGAGAGGATTGGAGGCTGAGAAGAAAAATGCCATAGGTCACAGTGCCTTTGATGTAGCGTACTACTCGCAAAGCTGCATCAAAATGTTCTTGTTTGGGGTCTTGTATGAATTGACTTAAATAGTTGACAGCAAAACAAATGTCCAGTCTTGTTGCTGTTAAGTAGATAAGTCGGCCTATCAAACGGCGATATTGGGCTGGATCTGATTGGACTGGAGGTGTCGGTGAAATGTCTTTGGTGTTCCATAGATGTAGAACAAGACTTGCAATCCATCATATTTGTGTATCAAATGATGTCAAGAGCATACTTCTACTGACTGAGAAAGATGCCAGCACTTGATCTAGATACCTCTAGGCTAAGCAAAAATTTAAGTGGGCCCAAATCTTTGATCCCAAATAGACTATCTAGGTGTTGCTTGAGAGCAAGAATGCGAGTGGTGCCATTTCCTGTAATGATGACATCATCAACATATACCAAAACAACAACAAAGGAGCATCCAAACTCAAGTGTGAAGAGAGAATGATCAGATGGTGATTGCTTGTAACCCAAGGATGACAGTGACAATGTGAATTTCTCAAATCACATTTGGGAGGCTTGCTTGAGGCCGTAAAGAGACTTGTTCAATTTATAGACGTGGTTGGGAAAAGTATGCCCAAAGCCTTGCAGAATGGTCATGTAGACTTCTTTATGGAGGTCTCCATGAAGAAAAGCATTGTTCACATCTAGCTTATGGAGATCCCAACCTTTGATGGCTGCAATTGCGAGTAAACATCGAACAGTGGCGATTTTAGCCACTGGAGTAAAAGTGTCATGATAATCAAGGCCTTCAATTTGAGTGTAACCTTTTGCAACAAGCCGCGCTATGAAGCGTTTTATAGTACCATCAGCCTTGTATTTGATGCGGTAGACCCACTTTGACCCAATGGGTTTCTTGCCAGGAGGTAGTGGTACAATGGACCAACTGTTGTTTCGTTCTAGGGCTGCAACTTCATCAACCATTGCTTGACACAATCGTGGGTCTTTGGCTGCTTGGGTGTAGGTCTTGGGTTCACCTTGAAGGGAAGCAAGATGGGATTGGGCTAGTGAAGGAGGAAGTTGATAAATGTAGTCATGAAGATGAACAGGGACAATGGTGTTGTGGCGTGGGCAGGTGATTGGTGATGATGGAGGGTTCAGTGGGTGATGAGTAGTGGGCTTAAGTGTGTCAATGTGGCTATGCTGAAGTAGTGTGGGTGGTGTAGGATTGATGGCTTGAGTGGGTTCAGTCATAGGAGGTTGGCATGTTTGGGTTTGGTGTTGGGTAGTGTCAATGGTGGTAGGTGGGCTAGGGTAATCAAAATCATCTAGGGGTGGTAGAGGAATGACAGATGTGTTGGGTTGAGTAAGTAATGGCCCATTCTTGAATGGGAAATGACTCTCATAGAAAATGACATCTCTTGTAGTGGAGATTTTATGAGTTTCTAGGTTGTAAGCTATGTAGCCACATTGACCATGTGGGTAGCCCACAAAGACACAAGGATGGGCTCGAGGGGCAAATTTGTCATTTGGACGTGGTCGTAATCGAGCATAATATAGGTAGCCAAAAACCCGTAGGTGATGGTAGGATGGTGATTTGTGAAACAGGCTTCATATGGAGAAACATTGGATAGTAATGGAGTGGGTAGTGGGTTTATAATATAGGTTGCAATAAGTAGATGACAAAATATTTTCCGTTTATAAACCATGGCCCCTCCTTGAGAATGAGATTATAGTCTTCAGTAGATGAGAAAGATAAGAGGAAGAAACTTTTGCCAATTGCGTGTGTGTATCCAATTTGCCTTTAAGACCCCAACCCCAATCCATCACTCTCGAGGGGTTAACCATAGTCCTCATTAGATGAGTAAGAATGAGATTATAGTCTTTAGCAGCTCGTTGCGATAGCATTGATTGATTCAGGTTCACCCAGTATTTTTCCAAGTAAACATTGAACCCACTGATCATCAACACTTCTGTCATTTCTGTTTTCGTCTAAGCTCATAAGGCGTGCCACTTTTGAATTCAGCTCCTTGTTGCTCTCAGATCTAATATTTCTAGATCTATTCTCCATTTCTGGTTGCAATGCTTCATTAAGCAATCTTCTCGCTTTGCTTGTTTCAACATGCTCGTACATTCTTTTGGGTCTTCTCTATATTGATTCAGGTCTCACAAGTTCAAAGCTAGTAGTAATGGTGAAGACTCAGCTAAGTTGATCCTTTTAATAATTGGGGGCTCATTATCCGCTATTTTAATTCTACCCAGACCATGGGTCATTAGCCTACATTCTGAGGTTATACTTTTCTCAATAGTTAGATTAGATCACTCGCAACGGGTTCTTTTCCAAATCAGGGTTCAATTGTTATTTAATTGTCTTACTTTTAAGATTTCTAACAGGAACCCGAGCACTGGTCACTAGATTAATATTTAGATCAACATCTTGTCCCGTTAAATCATCTTGTCAACATTGGTTGTTATTGTTAACCTTCTGGATATGCAATTTGTTTTGCATAGATAACTTTGCCATCTTATCAGAACTGCAGACTATTTTACTGCTATCACCCACTAATCCACTATATGATTTGGGTGCATCTTCTTCCATTGAAGCAAGACTTTAGAAAAGGTTTGCTTTTGTATTTTCTTTCGATTACCTTTAATACCCATGGGGTTAAACTAGAAGTCAGTTTGAAACTGAGACAAGACTCTCCTACCCAGAAGAGACAAAGGGGGAGAAGACCATAGAAATAAAAGGCCAGACAAAACAGTTAGTCCAGAGATAGCAGTATAAAAATAAAGAGAAAAAAACAACTACAATGAGCACTAGAAACCGGTAAGAGGACAAAGCATTACACAAGGTGATCATATGATGAGAGAATAAGTTAAAGAGCTTCCCTGAAGGTTTGTAGTTGACATTATTGATCACTCCACAAGGACTCAATCCAATCAGTTAACATTGTTCAAGATAGATTTTTGGTATCATAGTCGAACCTCTTTTTTATTATGAGAAAAGATGAATATTTGACATTGGAAGAAATCAAAGACGAATAAAAGGAACGGGTTTGGTAGTCGGGTATGCCATGTTTGGTTCAACTCTCATTTTTTGTTATTCTTACTCAAGATAAAATTCTAAAATGAACAAGAATGGTTAAAAATAGGGAAAATGATAAAATATTGCTATAAACCAAATGCCACTGGTAAACATTTATGCCAACTGTTTTGGAGACTTAGGCTGACACGGCCATCACATGGCTTTTTTGAAGAATGAAAATGAGCAAGATGGTGTATGATTATTTTTCATGTTACAAGTTATCTCAATTTTTGTGCTATAAGCTGATTTTTCATTTTAAAAAGAATGAGGCCCATGGTAACAATTTTATAACTAAATGCTCTAATGTTATTCATTCTTGCCCATTCTTTCTTAAGATGAGCAAGAATAAAAAAAAATGAAGTCCAGAGCAGCGAACCAAACATGTTATGAGCTTCCCTAAACAATAAAAAACAAGGAATGTCTTAACACTAGACAATTTAGTTTGGGCTCAAAATGAGTCTTCTAATTCCTTTCCCTACCTTAAATTCATGAAAAAAAATCAGTACAATAGACATTGCTACATGCTCTAGAGACAACTTTCAAATTACAAGACTATTAGTCAAGACACATCCGATCCACAGGCTTTATTTATAAGCAAAATTGAAGATGAAGCTCTACGACATTTCTAATTAAATGGTGTCCATCTAAGTTCAATTTAAGTATTATTTTTTGGGGTTATATTTAGTTTATCCAATCACAATTTAAGTTGTACTTTAGTTAGAGTGGCTAATTTCTTATTGTTTAGGTAAAAATGTATTATTTTTTGTATCTTAATGCTAATTTTTATTATTTTTTTTGAAAAAAAAATCTTTTTATTAATTTGGGAAAATCTATGATACGGAAAAGATATGGTATGGGAAGAGTTTTGACCAATCAAAACCCACCCATGAATTTTGATAAATATCACCTGATTGGCTACCACATTTATGATTCTAGTTGACTAGCCAGAAGTTTTTCAGATATGATATCTTTTCCTTATCATAGTTGAACCCAATTATTTTTTATTGGTTCATTATTATTTTTGTATTATCTTTTAGTAAAATTACAAAAAGAAAATACCCTCTTATAACAATTCTATAAACCACCTTTGTATTTTCACCCTAACAAAGGTTTTTCCTGTAGTTTTGAAAAAAAAAAGTGCAAATACCTCATTTCCCTTGGATTTTTGGTAACAAAGACATTGAAATTATCAAAATACCCTTATTATTGTTAATGAATTATCATGCATAATTTAAAGTTTTAACTTTACCCTCCACTAATTTATTTTGCCAGACAACTTTCACAGAACAATTCTCCTTACTCTTATTGAACAAAGTAAGGTAAAAAGGCTGAAGTGAAGTAAAATTGATGCATTACATTAAATTGAAATGAGTGAATTAGTGGCATGAGTTATTGAATGAGAGAATTAATGACATAATTAATGAGAGATTATTAAAAGAGTTATTGGGTGGGAGAGGGAGAGAGAGAGAGAGAGAGAGAGAAAAGGAGGGAGTTAATTGTGTATTAATGAGGAGTGTTAAAAGTCTTAAAGGTGATTAGTCACTCGAGTTGTTTTGTTCAATTTTAAAATTAAAAAATTCAAAATAATTAGAAAAAGATAGATGCCTTTGAGAACAAACCAAAATAAAAAGATAAGTGACAGAATAAACCATAAAACAAGAAAGTGCTAACTTGGCATATTCCATTTTAATGTATAGATATAGATTATTAATCAAACAAATCTCTAATCTAAAATTATAATAGTGCTGATGTGGACCATAGGGTTGAAAGTATAGCCAATCCAAAGGCAAATGATCGTCCATCCATCCGATGAGTGGTTTGGATTCGGGTGGTTAAAATAGCATAGATTGTGTAGAAAAGCTCACTACTTGATACATGATTAGGGATCTTTCCACTGCCACTGGTTAGTTCAATCATATAAGGGTCCATTTGGTCAGGTTTATAGTCGGAATTAGAATCGGAATGCTCTATTCTTATAATCTGGTACAAACAAGAATCGGAATGAGATTTCATTCCCAAGGGAAAGGGGTTGCCATTCCACCAGGAATGAAAATAGGATTCTAATACTACCCAACCAAATAGTTAGAATTGAAATGGCCAATTCTAATTCCGATTCCAGACCCTTAATTTCACAAACCAAATGGGTTCTAAAATTTAATTGAGATTTTTGAATTAATTATTGCTAATGAGATCATCCATAATTGAGAATTGAGAGACCAGTATGTTGTTTGCTCCTTACTCCTTTACTCAGAGTAATGATCAAGCTTCTCCACATTAAACAAGGTATCATATATGTCTAACTTCCCACCTACTGGCCACTGACGCCAAGAGAGAGAGGATGATCATCTGCGGCCAAAATCCATTATAAAAAAAGGCCTTGTTTCTGGCTGATTACACGTAAGGGTGTCAATGGATCAGTTTTGAATTGGACCCCGTCTAGTCCAAAATCAATTTGGAAAGATTGGACAGACCAACAAGACATATTGGGATTGGATTAATCTGGTCTAAAATATTTATTAGATTGGGTTGGACCTGGTCCATCAATAACAAATTTATATTGGATTGGGTTGGATTAAACCAATATCTGATCCATTGATATAAGATAAGAATATATGTGTCAATGGACTAGGTTTGGATTGAAACCAATCTAAATCAAAATGAATTTGAACATATTGGACCTAGTCCACTCCTCATCTTTTGTTTTGTAGTTCCGGGCAGTTGTTTGTTTTATGCCTCTCCATCACAACTCATGCATATATCATATATATTCATAAAAAAACCTTAATTGTATGTTGTTGTCCACCAGAAGTGAGTGGAATATGAAGTTTGAAAGGTTTAGTGAGATCAACTCTAATACATACCTGAGGATATAGAACCTGTTGAAAATCTTCAGTGCTTGAGTCTAGTTTTAGAACAGTTCCCACATCTTGCAAGATGACATCAAGGTCATCCTTCTACCAATTATCCAGAGGAAGACCGAGTAATCGAATCCACAGGTTCGCCGTTTCCAACTAATGTAGGCGCACATGGCAGACTCAGGATGGCGACGCGTGGTAGTAGGCAGAGTGCATCCTAGTCATCCACTCATAACTAACTCCAAGCAAGTTCAGCTATAAAAAAGTGGCGTCACTATGAGGTAATCCATCTAGGAATTTATTGCTCTATGCTCTCTAGCTTCTTGGTGACCTCGTTTGAGCTATTCCACTCAGCCCTCGTCTGACCACTTATCGCTTTCCTTGCTAACTTGACCATCGGAGTCTCTGCCCCTGAGATAACACCCGGGGCCTCGGCTAACGGAAGCATATTTACATTGTTGCCCTTGGCCCACTCCAAGTAGCAACACCAACCTTGTCGTAAGGGGATTGAAGCCGCTATTCCCCAGGAAGATGACAAAACATTTTCTGTTTATAAACCATGGCCCCTCCTTTAGAATGAGATTATAGTCTTCAGTAGATGAGAAAGATAAGAGGAATAAGCTATTGCCAATTGCGCGTGTATCCATTTTGCCCTTAAGACCCCAACCAATCACTCATGTTGTGATAGCCTTGATTGATTCAGGTTCACCCAGTATTTTTCCAAGTAATCATTGAACCCACTGATCATCAACACTCCTGTCCTTTCTGATTTCGTCTAAGTTCATAGGGCATGCCACTTTTGAATTCAGCTCCTTGTTGCTCTCAGATCTAATATTTCCAGATCTATTCTCCATTTCTAGTTGCAATGCTTCATTAAGTGATCTTCTCGCTTTGCTTGTTTCAGCATGCTCGTACATTCTTTTGGGTCTTCTCTCTATTGATTCAGGTCTCACAAGTTCAGAGTTGGTAGTAATGGCGAAAGACTTGGCTAAGCTAATCCTTTTAACAATTTGGGGCTCATTATCCGCTATTTTAATTCTACCTAGACCATGGATCTTTAGCCTGCATTCTGAGGTTATACTTTTCTCAGTAGTTAGATTAGATCACTTGCAACAAATTCTTTCTATTCCAAATCAGGGTTCAACTATTGTTTAATTGTCTTACTTTTAAGATTTCTAACAGGAACCCGAGCACCGGTCACTAGATTAATATTTAGATCAGCATCTTGTCTTGTTAAATAATCTTGTCAACATTGATTGTTATTGTTAACCTTCCGGATATGCAATTTGTTTTGCATAGGTAACTTTTCCATCTTACTAGAATTGCAAACTATTTTACTACTATCACCCACTATATGATTTGGGTGCATCTTCTTCCATTGAAGCAAGACTTTAGAAAAGGTTTGCTTTTGTATTTTCTTTCGATTACCTTTAATACCCATGGGGTTAAACTAGAAGTCAGTTTGAAACTGAGACAAGACTCTCCTACCCAGAAGAGACAAAGGGGGAGAAGACCATAGAAATAAAAGGCCAGACAAAACAGTTAGTCCAGAGATAGCAGATTAAAAATAAAGAGAAAAAAAAACAACTACAATGAGCACTAGAAACTGGTAAGAGGACAAAGCATTAAGCAAGGTGATCATATGATGAGAGAGTAAGTTAGGCTTTGTTTGGTTTGTGGGAAGATTTGGGTGGGATAGGATGGGATGGGAAAGTGTAAAAATTTAACTTTCTAGTGTTTGGTTTTATATATGGGAAAATAAAGGAAAAACACTATTAGTTCTTCGCTGGAAGAAGAAAGAAGAAGAAGAAGAAGAAGGTGAGGGAGAAGAGAGAAGAGGAAGATGGAGGGAGAGACAGAGAACAGGGAAGGAAGGTAGCTGATCGATTGTAGCATATTGCCGCTGTCTGGTTCTCTTGCCACTGCCATGTAATCACAAAGAACGGGGAACAAGGATGGTAGTGTACACTGCTTCCAAATTTTAATGGTCACGACTCACTAGAGAGGAGTGGGATCACGCCCATGTAATCATAGCCTCTCCGCCTCTCCCAAGTCATTTGCACTCTGCTTCCTCAGTCCCCACCCCATGAAAAGTGCACCTCCGCTCCTTCCAATAGCGTCAAGTTTCTCTGAGCAGCAGCAGCGGATAGCGATGGAGAAGTGGAGTTTCTTCGAGCAATGATAGAGATTGGAGAGCAGGAGGGGATCTACCTTCATTCCTTCCGGTGAGGAGTCCAAATAAATCCCACTGCCGCCACCTCTGTCACCACCTCTTTTGTTCAACGGTAGCAAATCGCCGCTGCCTAGTTCTCTTGCCACCGCCACCTCCTCTGTTTGAACGGGGAAGGCAATGAACAACAATATCTAGTGAAGAAAATAGTGGAGAATAGATCGGATCGCACTGTTCGTCGTTGTTGTTGGAAGGCATTGAACAATGGTTTGTCGAGTTTTTCCACCGGGGTCACATTGTTTTGGTGCGACCCCGATTCCATGATTTTGGGATCTTGCATCCCACCTTTTTCTCATCCCTCCCCTCTATTTCCCTCAAAACAAATAAGAGAAAAAGGAATAATTTTGGAATATTCCCTTTTTCTCATCCCCATAACAAACCAAATGAAGCCTTAAAGAGCTTCCTTGAAGGTCTGTAGTTGGCATTACCGATCACTCCACAAGGGCTCAATCCAACCAGTTAACATTGTTCAAAACAGATTCTTGGTATCATAGTCAAACCTCTTTTTTATTATGAGCAAAGATGAATATTTGACAATGGAAGAAATCAAAGACGAATAAAAGGAACGAGTTTGGTAGTCGGGTACTTCCATTGAGGCCATGTTTGGTTCAACTCTCATTCTTTATTATTCTTACTCAAGATAAAATTCTAAAATGAACAAGAATGGTTAAAAATGGGAAAAATGATAAAATACTGCTATTATCCAAATGCCACTGGTAAACATTTATGCCAACTGTTTCGGAGACCTAGGCTGATAGTTTATGACCGCCATCACATGGCTTTTTTGAAAAATGAAATGAGCAAGATGGGGCATGACTATTTTTCATGTTAGAAGTTATCTCAATTTTTGTGCTATAAGTTGATTGTCATTTTAAAAAGAATGAGGCCCATGGTAACAACTCTGTAACCAAATGCTCTAATGTTATTCATTCTTGCCCATTCTTTCTTAAGATGAGCAAGAATTAAAAAAAAATGAGATCCAGAGTAGTGAACCAAACATGGTATGAGCTTCCCTAAACAATCAAAATCAAAGAATGTCTTAACACTAGGCAATTTAGTTTGGGCTCAAAATGAGTCTTCTGATTCCTTTCCCTACCTTAAATTCATGAAAAAAAAATTCAGTACAATAGACATTGCCACATGCTCTAGAGACACCTTTCAAATTTTAAGACTACTAGTCAAGACACATGCGATGCACGAGCTTTATTTATAAGCAAAATTGAAGATGGAGCTCTACATATTTCTAATTAAATGGTGTCCATCTAAATTCAACTTAAGTATTATTTTTTGGGGTTATAACTAGTTTATCCAATCACAATTTAAGCTATACTTTATTGAGAGTGGCTAATTTCTTATTTTCTAGGTAAAAATGTATTATTTTTTGTATCTTAATGCTAATTTTTATTTTTATTTTTATTTTTGAAAAAGATTCTTTCTATTAATTTTTATTGGTTCATTATTATTTTTTGTATTAGTTTTTGGTAAAATTATAAAAAAAACACCCTCTTATAACAATTCTATAAACCACCTTTGTGTTTTGACCCTAACAAAGGCTTTCCCTGTAGTTTTGAAAAACAAAAATGCAAATACCTCCTTTCCCTTAGATTTTTGGTAACAAAGACATTTAAGTTATCAAATACCCTTATCACTGTTAATGAATTATCATACATAATTTAAAGTTTTAACTTTACCCTCCACTAATTTATTTTGCCAGACAACTTTCAAAGAATAATTCCCCTTACTCTTATTGAACAAAGTAAGGTAAAAAAGGCTGAAGTGAAGTAAAATTGATGCATTACATTAAATTGAAATGAGGAGTGAATTACTGGCATGAGTTATTGAAGGAGGGAGTTAACAACATAATTAATGAGGAGAAATTATTAAAAGAGTTATTGGGAAAGAAGAGGAGTAAGAGAGAGAGAGAGAGAGAAAGGTGTAAAGTGGGCCATGCCGGGCTGACACAACACGGCACGGCCCATGGGTGGCCTGCCCTAAAGGCAGGCCGTGTTGTGCTAGCCTGTGGGCCACCACGGGCCGTGCCGTCCTCCCCGGTGGAAATTTTGGGGTCGGCCCGGCATGGCCCACGGCCCAAGCCTAGGCGGGCCTTGGGCCTGGGCTAAACCAGGCTATTTTTTCATTTTTTTGTTTTTTATTTTTTGAAAATTTTGATTTCTTTTCCAAGTAAAATTGTAAAACTAAAATATTTAACTTTCCTATAAACTTTGGGAATTATGAACTATTTCAAAAATTAAGAAATGAGAAATCTAAGTTATTTAAAACATAAATGCAAAAAAAATACTTAACCAAATTGAAATAAGAATGATGGAATAACAAATTGGAAGAAAAATAGGAATTTTATTTCATTTAAATTTGAATGGTACAAATTAGTGAATTACAAATACAATGATTGGATCATTGCATACTTGGATGAATGAAATATAAAAATGGAATAAATTAATAAAATATAAAAAATACAATATGGTTACAAATTGAAAATACAAAATTACATTGTTAAAAAATAATATATATATATATATATCAAATAAATTAAATAAAATTTAAAAAATTTACAATAATTTGAAAAAATGAAAATTTCTACAAGTAGTCAAATTCATGAATCATCATCCATTACTTTCATCATCTACTTCAGGTGAAATGTCCGGTGTTGTATCATACCCTCCCTTGCCATGTAATTTATCTTCTGCATCTAGCCAATCCTTGAAGCAGATGCACATCTCTATGCTCTCATCATTCATGCAGCTTCTTTTGTCATCTAGCACCCTTGTATCTGCACTAAAACAAGACTCTGATGGAACTATAGATACCGAAGGGGTTAGTAGATCACGTGCCATGGCGGAGAGAACCGGATAATTTTTCAAGTGTTCACTCCACTAGGCTAAAATATCAAAATTATTTGATACTTCACCTAAATTAGAAAAATTTGCTTGCAAATAAAAATTAAGTTCAGTAAATGAACATGTTGTAAAACTAGCAGATTTCTACCTTCTACTTATTAAATAAAAACTTTTCTCTTCTACTACTCGGCTCAAGGTCAGAAGCAGAAGAAGAAGAAGAAGAAGAAGAAGAAGAAGAAGAAGATGAACAAGTTGTAGGGATATTTCCTACAACTTCAGATTCATACAGATTGTACATTTCAAATAATAAATTATTAATTTCTTCTTTTTTATTTCCTATATCAATATTCATATTTTCATAATGTGTTTCAAGTAAAATATCTAAACCATCTTTCCTAATCCTAGGGTCTAATATTGTAGCTAAACAATAAAAGGGAGAAATGTTCTCCCAATATTTGTTAAATTTATTTTCCATAATTTCAACAATACATTAAAATTGTGGATTATTTCTATATTTAGCAAAACAATCACTAATTATCATTAATTGATATGGTAAATTACAACTAGTTGGATAATAAATTCTAGATAATTCATTTGTTGCATCATAAAAATGTTTTAAAAATCTCTTATACAGACTGCAATTTCCCGGTCTTCCTCAAATATCATATCATTAGGCATTTTTGAATTATAAAAATCATAAAGAATTTGTTTATGAGATATAAAACTTTCTAACATAGCATAGGTAGAATTCCACCTATGCTTTACATCTAATATAAAATGTTTATATTTTAAACCATAATTTTAGCATAAACATTTAAATTCTTGTTTTCTTGCCCCTGAACTTTTTATATATATAATACAATTCTAATTTTTTAAATATAAGTAGAAATAATATTCAAGGCATCTTGAATACATAAATTTAAGATGTGACATGCACATTTAATGTGAAATAATTTACCATTTAAGCATGGTTTTAATTGAGATTTTAAAATATTTATTGCAGAATCATTATTGTTGGCATTATCAAAGCGTGCAAAGTATTTAAATTACTTGCAGCAATAGCTGGGCCACTATGTGGCCATTCAATCCTAGTAAAACTTAAAATTCTTTTATTCAAAAGCCAATTTTCATCAATGAAATGGTTGGTAACACAAATATAACTAATATTAAATTTGGATGTCCAAATATCTAAAGTAATTGCAACTTTATAATTAAGATTTACTAACAAAGAAATTAAATTTTGTGTATATGAATAAAAATTTTTAAAGCATAAGTTCTTATAGTATTCCTAGAAACTTTTTTATATTGTGGGTTTATAGAACTATGCAACCATTTTTCTAGCTTTGGATCTTTAGCTAATATAAATGATTGTTCTGCATGTATAATATACTTAGCAAGTTATTGTCTCATTTTTTCTTGTGAATATCTAAAAGTACCAAAACTAGTCCCCCTCCCAATCTATGTTTGGGTTGTTTCTCTCCATTCATCTTCCTCTCGCTCATGTGTGAGTAGATGTCTGCTCAAATGACCCATACCACCCTTGTTACAATAACTAACGTCTTTCCTACATTTTTGGCAAACGACTATTTTCCCCTTCCCCTCAATATCCTCTACTTTGAAAACTTTCTAAACTGGGCTACTTAGCTTATAAGCCCTCCTTTTTCCCCTAATATCACCACTACCAGGGGTGAAAGTTCCACTTCCATTGACATCAATCGCATAAGTGCTAACACTATTGTGATGCAATTGAATGTCATCCATGGTGAACATGTTGGGGAATCGGTTTTGAGAAGAGCCGGTCATTTTTTTTAATTCTAAAAATATAAAAATTAATCTAATTCGACTTACTCAGATTGCTGGTTCAAAATGCCAACTTGATCTCAATGGTTGAAGCCTTTCAACGTCCAAGCCTCCCGAATTGAGATACTTGAGCTGGTTGAGCAAGCCTTATTCTTGTTGAAAGTTGAAACGTCGATAAAGTTGAGACTTGAGAATTGGAGAATGCAGAATCAAACAATCAGCTAATCAGAATTTCTTAGATTGCAGATAATTGAGAATGTATGAGTATGAGAGAGAGGGGGGGGGAGAAGAGAAGAGATTAAGAGAATTGTTGAATTGGTGTGATGAGAATGGTGGAGGATAAGACTATTTATAGGAATTGAACATAATTCAATTGCCCAAAATACCCAAAAAACTATTTTTTATTTAGTTGTTGGGAGGGGTATTTTGGTCATTGTAAAGTTACTTATAACTTTACCCAAAATCCCCCCTAAACTAGTTGTCATATAGCTGTTGGGGGGTATTTCTATAAAAAAAAACCCCCAAAAGCTGAAACTAGCTGTTGGGCCCCTTTGGGAGGGGGGCCCAATGGCTATATTTCCAAGTGAGCCGAGTGCGGCCCACTGCGGGCCTGGCGGGCCGTGTCGGGCTGGCCTGTGGCGAGCCATGCTTCGTGCCATGCCGCGGGTTGGGTCGTGCCGGCACGTAGGCCGCAAGCGGCACGACACGTGTTGTCATGCCGTGTCATGCTGGCCCATGGGCCTCAAACCCCTAGCCCAGCATGGCACGAACCTCTGTGTCGGGCCTGTCACGACCCGTGGGTCTTCGTGCCGGGCCTGACACGGCCCGTGGGTCTTCGTGCTGGGCCGGTCCAACACCTCTAGCGAGAGAGAGAGAGAGAGAGAGAGAGAGAAAGTGAGTTAAATGTGTATTAATGAGGAGTATTAAAACTCTTAAAAGTGATTAGTCACTTGAGTTGTTTTGTTCAATTTTAAAATTAAAAAATTCAAAATAACTAGAAAAAGAAAGGTGCCTTTGAGAATAACCAGGAAAATAAACACAAGTGACAGAATAAATCATAAAACAAGAAAGTGTTAGCTTGGCACATTCCATTTTAATGTATAGATATAGATTATTAATCAAACAAATCCCTAATCTAAAATTGTAATAGTGCTGATGTGGACCATAGGGTTGAAAATATAGCCAATCCAAAGGCCAAGGATCGTCCATCCATCCGATGAATGGTTTGGATTAACTACAACTTCTCCATCCCCACGTGGTTAAAATAGTGTATATTGTGTAGAAAAGCTCACTACTTGATACATGATTAGGGAACTCTTTCCACTGCCACTGGTTAGTGCAATCATATAAGGGCCCATTTGGTCAGGTTTATAGTCGGAATGGTCTATTCTTATATTCTGCTTCAAACAAGAATCAGAATGGGATTTCATTTCCAAGGGAAAGGAGATGTCATTCCACCAAGAATGAAAATAGGATTTTAATACCGCCCAACCAAACAGTTGGAATTGAAATGGTCAATTCTGATTCCGATTCTAGACCTTTAATCTCACAAACCAAGCAGCCCTAAAATTTAATTGAGATTTTTGAATTAATTATTACTAATGAGATCATCCATAATTGAGACTTCAGAGCCCAATATGTTGTTTGCTCCTTACTCCTTTACTTGGAGTAATGATCAAACTTCTCCACATTAAACAAAGTATCATTTATCTCTAACTTCCCACCTACTGGCCAGTGAGGCCAAAAGACAGAGAGAGAGAGAGAGAGTGAATGACCATCTGCTGCCAACGCCCAACTCGATTGAACAAACGACATCAAACACCCCCAAACCAAATAATGGCCCATAGTATCCATTTCATTCAACTTTAGGAAGACCATTTCAAGGTTATTATAACTTATAAGCCATTGCTTAGGCCAATGATAGAACCCCATTCAGGCCCATTGAAGTGCTTTTACAGGCTGTACTGGTCCGTTTTTTAATGAATGGCCTAGTTTCTGGCTGATTACACGTTAATTTTGAGATGATCACCTGGCATCATACGCAGCAGCAAGAAAGAAGAAGAAGACTATTTCTTTCTCCATGGTTGTGTTTTTTATAGGCAATAATTGATTGGATCTGCATCGCATGAGATTCACTTCAGAACTTCAATGAATGACAGGGGAGATGTTCCCAATGTGAGGCTTCAGTGGCATGTTGGAATAGGTTCGTAGCATTCTGTTGGTAGCAAGCATTTCCATTAGTAAATTCATGATAATGTCCATGCCTTTGATGGGGTGTGATAATATATATGATCACCCTATTTTTGAAGACTTTTAGGGCCTATTTGGTTTACGGGAATAAGGGTCTGGAATTGGAATCGAAATGGTTCCAATTCCAACTGTTTGGTTGGGTGGAATTGGAATCTCCTTCACATTCCTAGCGAAATGGGATTCTCCTTTTTGAGGAAAATGGTCATTCCCTCTTCTCCCTTGGGAATGAAATCCCATTCCAACTTATTTCAATTCTCATTCTGATTTCTGTCTGAACCAAATAAAGTATGGGAACAGATCATTCTAATTCCGGTACTGAAAGATTTTGATTCCAACTCTGATTTCAGTTCTAACTGCAAATCAAAGGGACCCTTAAATTTTTTTATGATAATATTGGATAAACATCATGCAGATATTTCTTTTGAGCAAATTGATGAACACTTGACACTCTACATGTACAATTTTGGGAAAAGCCCCAGCCATACCGTGTCCGTGTGTGATTTGTGATGTATTCCTTCCAAACCGTTTTCTTAGGCTTACGTAGAGAGAAACAAGAAGGCTGAGAAAAACTTGTACAAATTTTGTAAAACTCCAGACTTTCCCTCAACTTTCTCTATCTCTTATTTTCTGTCAACCCAACACAGGAAAGAGCTAAAGATGCAGCACCATGGACTAAAGTTAATCTGTTAAAAAGAAAAAGCCTTGGTTTTAAGAAATTGAAACAAAAGAGACCTCCATAACCACGCTGTGATATAAGTAGAACCCACGATAAGATAAAGAAATTCAATTTGGGGCGCATTCAGTTGGGCAATACTTGTCTCCTACCACGTTAGAGGAGCATGCGTCCTACCACCTCCAGATTTTAGATCTAAACCTTTAAATTCCTAAAGCTTAAACCCTAAAATCTAAACTCTAAAACCCTAATCCCTTTAATCCTAAGACCTAATCTTGAATCTTAAATCCTAAAATCTTAAAAACTATACTCTAAATCCTAAGCCCTTAAATCCTAAAATCTAAATTCCAAATCTTTATAATCCTAAACCATAAACCCTAAAACCTAAAATTAATGTGTAAACTGGCTATGATAGGACGCATGTAGTCCAAGGTGGTAGGAGCCAAGTATTTCAGCATTCAATTAGAGATATTGGACTCTAATTTACAATCTTGTTATTAGCCCGTATTACAAATTTACAATCTTATGGCTATGTTATTAGCCCGTATTACAAATTTACAATCTTGTTTCTCTAGCAGATCTGGACTGTTCGGCTGTTTATCATCAAAATGCTTAGCTATAAGACTGTGGGTAACCAAACTCTGGAATGACAAAACAAATTAAGCATGAAAATACTTCTGATTTTCAGTGACATTGAGTAGGGTAGTAGTAGAGTCGGAGAAGAAGAGAAAGGGACTAAACGTTTCTTTTTTCATCACTGATTGCCTGGACGGAATTTATGTATCCATTTTCATGCATATTTTAAAGCTTCTTTCAGTTTCATTTGATGATGACAACCACTCCATCTCAAGTCTCAAATGGGGCAGCTTACTTCATTACCTACCCACCAACGAAAACTCACGTCTCCCTTTGAACAAGGAAAGTCCTGAGTCCTGACAGTGGAACTGTGGCATGGTAATTAAATAGTACACAGAATATATCGTCAATCCAAAATGTTTTGTCAGATGGACTACACGAGAGAAACTCACCTTTCATGGACAACCGCCATTGATGATGCTACCTCAGCTCAGTTGCAAGAAGAAGGCATGAATTCATGATGTGTTCCATCCTCTGCACACCGGCCCGTGGCCAGAAAGCTGCTCCAGTGTGCAAGAGATGGAATATATCATAAACCCACGATCAGAAACAATATTTGTAATTCTCTCAACTCTGAAGTCTGAACCCACTACGGCCCCCTCTCAAGTCTCAACCTTGTTTGTTTTCCGGGCTTGAAGATGCTTAAGAGTCGAGCAATTTATAGATGCAATGGACTTGACTTAACTACTTTGACAAAGCCGAAGCCATTTTCTGGAGGTGATGAAATGAACTGAGAAGTGGTGTGGTGTCCCATTTGAGAGTTTGAATCGACTACTGTTGATTCTTTCTTTATTACTCCTATTCCCATGATTAATTAGAACACAAAAAGTTAGTATTAGCATCTTGATCATGTCTTTCTTTTCCATCTGATTGATTGAAGGAACCACGGGATGGAATATTGGAGTACATGGGATAAGTGAAAATGCTTCATGACGTGGAAATCACCGACGATACCTGCACCCGACACCTAATGAGCTGCAGCTGATGTGGGTCTCTCTCTTTCTGTCATTTTGAGATCTGAGTCTTCGGAGTTGGAGCGACCCATTGGTTCTCTTGGCTTCTCTACTCTATAAAGAGGGACTGTTGATTATTCTCCTCCGATTTAATGCCTGTTTGCCGTTTTTATGAAGTGATGAAAAAGTTAGAACTTTTTTGCACTTGGAAGGTCTCTCTGCTTTTCGTCTCGACCTCTTTATTTTTTGTTTCGTCATCTGAGAAATCTCGATCTATTGCTTGTGTCTTTAAAAAAGCAAAAGCTGGTCTGCGTCTCTGATTTTGTTGTCCGTGAATTATTGATGTGGCCGCGCTGCCCATCTATGTCCAGCTGAAACTCTTTCCTTGGCCGGTTTTAATGAACGAAGACATCACTAGTCATCTCAAAAGTTTTTTTTCTCTTTTAAAAGGGAATCTCTGCTCGATGGCCGATGGGAATCCGTGGTCCCAATAAATCATGCCTTCATGGGTTGGCTTGTTGGGTGAATGAGTTCAACCCTGCCCCAATCCGATGTGCTAAAACCTCAACCCCAAGTCCCTAACCTATCTGATCTTCAACCCATGGTTTTCCAATCTTTTATCCCAATCCAGCCATAATATCAATGAGTTCAAATCTGTCCCCCACAACGTCCCACGGCACTTCTCTGCCGTGTATTAGGAACATCTTCCGATGGTGACATCATCATTTTTGGAATTACCATCGGGAGATATTCCCAATACACGACCGAGATGTGCTGTGGGACATTGTGGGGGGCTGATTTGGTTTCAATATCAATTTAGATTTGGGTTCACCAAATTTACAAACATGCGCATAAAATAGATTGTTCACCTCTCATCGTTCACATATACACATACACATATACTTGTATATGTAGAAATCAATATATGTATCATACACCTGATACGTCGGTAGAGGCGTATTGATAGTTTTTTTTTCAAATCCGGTTCAGAGGGGCCGGTTTAAGGTCCGTTCACCTCCTGAACCGATCAAAACCCTGCTACACCCACTGTATGGCTATCAGGAAGCTCCTGATACGATATCGGCCGATACGTATCGATACTTTGAACCTAGTCACACATAAGGATGGCAATTTCTATCCTATCCGGCAGTACCTGCCCCAACAAGTAATGGGGCTGGTTATTTTGCTTAAAAACAGATTTTGGGGTAGGTGCAGGTTTTGGGATTTTACAATTTGTACATATACAAGTAGGATATGATATTAGGTTAAACCCGACTCTTCCCAACCCACATATTTTTAGAAGGTATGTAAGCTAATGCATTAGGTGTTGAATTTTAATGCTTGTTTACTTGTTTCTTACTTATATATAAAAGGAAATAATAAAAAAAAATATGTGGGTTCTAGACCCAACCCAACCCACCCCACCCTCAAATTTAAGGAGGATAGGCTTGGGGAAGGTTTTGCATTTTCATGCATGGGGAGCATTTGGATTTTGAAAAAATCCAACCTGTTATGGGTTTTGGGGAGAGTACAGGTTGGGAGGTCTAGGGAGATGGGTAAGGTCTATAATTTACAAAACCCTTCTTGGACCCACCCCATTGCCATCCCTAATAATACATAATTTAAAAGAAAATATAATCACAAATATAATGCATTAAGTTTGGATTAGGCCTAAATACCCAAAACATTTTCCAATCATAACCTTAATCCAATTGTTGAGTTGGGTTCAATTCGGTTCAATCCAAGATGCACCACTATTAAACAGTGAGACGGAGGAAAACTTAAGCTCAGATCTTCTATCCACATGACATATCACATCAAAAACATCTCCTATACTTGTATTATGTTATCATGGCTCAGATCTTCTATCCACATGACATATCCGCTGCTGCCCCTTAGCTTAGGTTTGATAATATCTTAATTAAGGGGCAAACATGGGTTGGGATGTGTTGAGCATTAGTGAAACTAGGACTGGATTTGAGCCCCAAGTAGTTGAAATTCTTTAAATTTGGAAACACTGTTGGCACCCTAATTTTAATAAACAAGTAAGATCAGGTTGATTTTGATTTGTTGAAAGACTACCGAGTATTGAGTCTATTGACAATTGAATCCCCTCAACCTGATAAAGTCATTAGCTAGCGATGAATTTCTGAGGAGCAGTCAAAGTTCAAAGTATCGACATGTATCGACCTGTATTGGTTGATACGTATTGTTCTGTGACTTTCCCAATACACCCCTACAGTGGGTGTATCGGGGTTCTGACTGGTTCAGGGGCTAGAGGAGCCTTAAACTGGCTCCCCTGAACCGATTTAAAAAAAAAAAACCAGTATCGATATCTATATTTTGAACCTTGGGAGCAGTACTCAACCGGCAAGGAGGAACAAGTTCAGAGTTGAAACACTTAGACAACGCATCCCGAGGGCATATAAAGAAAGTACCAATTCTAAAGCAATTAAGGGCGCTAGCAGTATGAATCAAAACCGTGGATTCTTGCTTTGCCGGAATAGCAAGAAAACAGACATGCTACCATCCAATAACTTCTGCATGTTACCCACATATTTTGTTCAGGACCCACTGTTGACATATAAAAATAAAAAATAAAAATCCAGATTGGTCTTTTATTTATTTGATATTTGATTATTATATTTGGTTCCCAGAATCGGAATGGTCCATTCCCATAGCCCCTTTGATTCAGATTGGTATGGGAATAGAAATTGTAATAAGCAGGAATGGGATTTCATTCCCAAGGGAGAGGCAGGGAATGGTCATTCCCTCTAATGGAGGAATGCCACTCCAGCAGGAATGGGAATGGTATTCCGATTCTGCCTAACCAAACAGTTGGAATCGGAATAGCCCATTCCAATTCCGATTCCAGACCCCTATTCCCTCGAACCAAACAGGGTGTTATTTTCCAAGTTACATGTTCCACAAAACCTGATTCGAATGTCACCTAAAACAGAATAAAAGAAAAAAAAAGAAAACAGAGATAAAAGAAATAAACAAAAAGAACACTCAGATTTACGTGATTCAACTTATAGTCTATGTCCATGGACGACGAGGAACAGAAAATCACTAGAATCAACAATGGTGAAAAATACAGAACTGTGCACAACACCTTACAAGGGTAGGTGGGTGTACAATGAAAAATTGTCGTGTATGAGAACTATGTAAATGAACCATTTAGCTGAATAATTCCTTATTAACTGTAGTAGGCTGGCACAGGTAAAGCAAGAGTGCGCCTACCTCAGCAAGTTTTTTGGCCATTCCGAATTGTTGCCTAGAGGTAGTAGACCTCTCTTCCTAAACCTGCCATGTCTTTGAAACCTTGTTCAACAAATTTTCTGTCTATTCAAACACCCAAATGCAGTCGAACTCTTACAATTTGATGCCTTGTTACAAACAAACTCAACAAGAACAACACCCTCCAACAGAGCATCAGAAAATCATTTAATAAATAGTGGAAACCAAATTCATTTGAATTTCACATTCATCAAACCAGTATAGCAGGAAAAATATTTGTAATTACATACACTAAGGCATGTCTCTAGTGAAATTTGAAACAAGAATATGTATTTAACAACTAACCAAGTCATGGGACAATATGATCTCCCACATACAACTCGACAGGACAAGCAGAGATCCCATTCCTTGGATAATATTATGTGAAACACCTCAGTTGGGCTTAAAGAACTTGAGCTTAAGTCCACTGTTTACCATACTCCAAACACCCCCAATAGAGAAAGCCAAGCTGAAAGCAATCCCTAACCACCCAAGTATCCAATTGAAATACCAATTAAAGCTGAACTTTTTAGGTTTCTTTATGAGAACCCACATGAAGCAAGGGTAAGCAAAGGTAACTGGAAGAGTAAGGCCTCCCAATAGACCGGCAAGACTGGAGAGAAAAGGGAGTGCCACCCCAATGAAGAAAGAGATGAATCCATAGAAGACACGAAAGCCAGAGCGGACCCATATTGAGCAAGGGCGGTTGGTACGACTTGTGTACCCTGCTTCAAAACTGTCAAAAACAGGCATTGAGTATATCTGGAAGCTACTCAGGCAATTGAACACAACCAAGAGGAAAGTTGTAGCAAGAAGCCCTCGTGGTATGTCATGATTGTGAAATGCATACAAGGCACCAAGAATCCCTCCCGAAGGCATCTACAATGAAAAAGAAATCCAAAAGAAGATTAAATTTAGTACCAACCACATGGGCATAAGCCAGAAACAACATCTATATGCTCCTACAGATATCACATGAATACTTACAAATGAAAACACATTTATGAATTTATGGTATAGACAAATTAGTTCCACTCGAGACACAATGCCCATATACTTGCACTAATGAATACATGTAGACAGCACCCATGAACAGATCCATGCATGGCACTGAAGCTGTCTCGAGTAGTGCAGCTGTGCCTGGATACCATGTCTCTATGAACAGTTGCATTGGTTTAACTAGTATACAAGCAGACATGGCTGTACGCATGCACTCTGGTATGTGAAAACTAGGAAGACTATAAAGAGTTGGCAAAGCCATAGCTTGTGATAGAGGTAAAGGAAGGTAATATAACCATATACGAATAAATATTGTTACTGTAAGTGTACTTACAAGATTCCCATAAGCCCAAAATCCTCCAATTGCAACAGGAAACAAGCACATGGCAATGAAGAAATAGGCAACCTTAGCTCCCCTCCACATAGGCACATGGGCCGGGTGTTTAAATGTTGATGGCATTGTCGCCTGGAACATCAAATCAACTCTTTAGAAGTTAAAATATCTGAAGGGTGGTTATGTGAACTCTGGAACTCTGAAGCTTTTTCCCGGAGAGTAATTAAAAAAAAATTATTACGCCACAATGCTATAGATGAAATTTTGATTTATAGCTCATATACCTGAATCTCCATTGCAAGATTGTGACCCCTGAAAGCAAAAGCTACAATTCCAAGAGCATTCATGATTGAAAAGACCGAGGCAGAGAATGAAGGAGATGAAAGGGGCTGATATGAAATTGTGGGTGGCCTTGGTTGACTAACAGACAGGACCCACACCATAGTAGAGTAAGTAATGGCTGTGACTGCCCCTATGAGAGAAAGTCCAGCAATTGAGTTCAGGTTTGGCAGCTGAGATAAAACAATGCATAGAGAAGTGAACACCAGGTACCACTCTACAGTTGATAGAGGATTTGATGAACAGAAGGGCCCACAAACTATCTGGAAGAAAAGCTTCATGGTCTCCCCTCCTATGAGAATCAAGGCTGTTGCAGTCCCTGCTGATAGGTAAACTGTTGGGAAAAGAGCAAGCCACACACCTAATCTTTCCCCTGAGCAAGAAAGAAAAAAATGCAGCAAAGTTATTGTCAGCAAAATAAGCCATGCCAGTTCATTGTTTTCATAAAAGCTGTTGTCATAATTTGTAACAATGACACACTAAAGATAGGGTTGGTACCCATTATGTTTTAATGTTAATATGGGAAGTTATAGAAATTTATCATCATTATGCTGGCGGTCACACTTATGTCTTGACTCATATAAATGCCCTTGTAATAATGAGCAGTATGAATACCTATTCAATAATGAATTACCAAAATTAAAAGATTTCTTTAACCCCTTGTTTTTGGTGAAGTGTACAATCCAAAGCTGTGATCAATCAACAAAAGAAAACAGGACACTATCATAACATCACATGTATCATTAGCTTCTCTTCTTTTTTTTTTTTTTTTTTTGAAAACCACACAACCTATTAACTTCTAAGAACATGTTTATGGGCACTTCTTTGCATTGTTTAGTGTAATGTGTAAAATCAGTTGATTTATATCAGCCAAGACACTAAGGCTGTGTTTGATTTGATAGAAAATAAGAGAGTAACAGAAAGTTGAGGTAAAGTTCTTAACTTTTTTTTTTGATAAATAAGTTCTCAATATTTTTTCCCTCTTAATTTCAGTAAAACCAAATACCGCCTAAAGAATTTTACCCTCGTAGATCTCTTTAAAGGGGACTATTGATTTTTGCACATCAACTCTTTGCATGCCTGCCACATGTATGCACATGTTGTATAGATTTGTGCCTCTAAATACTCAGTCTATAGATTTCCCAGATAGAAATATATGTGAAAAAGAGGAAAAAGCACACCTGGAGTGACCCTTAAGCAGTATTAACTCAAGATTTACCCTTCAGCAAGGGTTTATGGACAGTCTAAGATTAGCAATGTCCATTATGCATAATGCGCACAAGGAAATTTGCCACCATTTGATAGTTCAACCCAACATTTAGAATTTCAATTACTAGGTTTGAACTGAAATTTTACTTACAATCTTAGAGAAAGAAAAATATTCTTTATTCTTATTTTTTTCCAAAATTGATCATATTTATGCTTTTTCCTTCTCCAGGTTTCCAAATTCTCTGATCTATTCTATTCTCCAAATCTTCCTTATCTTTCTTATTTCTCTGCCACCTGTCTTCATAATTTCATCCAAAATGCCTGTATATTTTCTTCTCTAGAGGCTCAGTTTGGGAAGAGTGCAAATACCTATATGTACAGTGCAAAACATTGTCTACAGTATTTCTAGACCTTGTATTTGTACTGTACGTATTTGTATTTGCACTGTTTCCAAACTGAGCCAAAGGTTTTTCCCATTCAGCTTCAAAATCAGAACAAAACCCTAAGAATACTAAATCCAACCTGAATTTTATTTGACCATTTAAGAAATGTAATGGATCAAACTTTTGAATCATTTAATCAGGTCGATTGTTAGCGCAGAAAATGAACTTCACCCATTCAATTGCACCATGGATCTCAGCCATGCATAGATATCTATCACTACATAAACTGTATCTAGCATCAGTCAGCCAGACAAGTACTTCAGATTTTCTAAAAGAATGTTGGTGTCAAACTGCATTCTTACCAAATGCTGCTTGTGCAAGCTCCACATATCTGTTGTACCTCTTCCCTGGGACTGCTTCATGTAGCTGGACTAGAATCCAAAGAGTGTAAAGTTGCCAAAAGTAGGCTATGGTCAAGGATATTATCCCCCAGCTCCTACAGTGTATCAAAGAATGGTAATAATACATTCAGAAATTCAAATCAATTACTGGACTGTGTATCTCAAATATAAAAAGAACAGCATTAAAGCCATCTTTAAAATATGAACAAGGAGACACAAAAAATGCCAAGCACAACCTAACGAAAAATTAAAATAAACCAATGATGTTAAAGATCAACAACCACTGGCTCTGATAGACAGGCAACAGCACTAAAAGAAACCAATTAGAGTGAAGGAGATTGAAATGGGAAAGTGGTAACAGTGATGAGGTAGTATACATGTTTTATTCCTAATTCTTTTCTCTTTTTTACTTTTCAGGAGAGAGTATAGTTTGCCTTGTCTATTTTCTTTCTTATTTCTACCTTTTACAAGTATTAAAAGGATAGGAATGATCAGCATAGACCTGCAATTAGTCAAGGAAATTTGTTTCATAAATTAAGTGTTTAACCTCCAACCTAATACTATGTGCAGATCATCCTATTCGTGAATTTCTGTAATGAAAGAAAGAAGAATAGTAGAAAAGGAAAGTCCTTTAATGGTTAATATTGAACACCTGAGCTAAAAGAAGTATCTTAAAAAAAACTGCGTATCTGGCTATCTGCATTATACTAAGAAAATGTGGTCTAGAATCTAAACTGGTTATCCATACCCCTTCCCTAGATTAAGTCCCCCTCATTCAGACATGTGGAGTGATGATATAGACTATCCATTAGATAGGGAGATCCAGATGGACAGCATTCTGTCCTAATTATGATAGCTGTGGAATCTACTCTGTTCAAATCTTTCCTTGTTAACATTTGTCACTGAAAGAACAAATTTGACACTAAGGTTCAGTTTGGAAGGAGTACAAATACAGTGCAAAACCTTGTATTTTGTATCTATTTGTACTGTACATACATTTCTATTTGTACTCTTTCCAAACTGAGCCTAAACATTCATTAAAGCCTACATGGCACCTAAAATCTAAAAGCATGATATAAAAGTACTCCAACTATCCCAAGATCATCACAAAGCATTTGAACCTGATTACCAAAACGTTTTAAAATCTCTGGGAACAGACAATATATGAAAAGAAAGGTGCAAAGAGAAAAAGAAATTTGGTCATGTCAATAGAAACAGATAAATGCAAGAACAGAGCAAGAATACAAATTTTGTGGTTCAGGTGCCTACTTCCACAAGCACTATGGCTAAGATGTAAGCCACCAAGTTTCTTGTTTTCCCTTCTAATATAATCTAAAAGGCTTTGGTAGTTACTATTCTTTGCCTGTAGGAACAAAACTGATTCTCCTAATGCAAATTAATTTGCACTAGTACAAATGCAATGGAGTGCAAATGTAAAAAATGCAAATTCTTGTTTAATTTTGTTTTAGATTTTACTTTATTCTGCTTCATGTCTTAATTTACTTCATTTGTACTGCAATCAAACAAAATGAGCTAAAATTTGAAACAAAAATAGGTCAGAATTTACATTCAAATCATTTGCACTGCCATGGTTTTGCATCAGTGCAAATTTATTTGCATTACAACCAAACACAGCCTAAAACTTTTCCTTAGATAACAAAGAAACCTAATAACAGAAAGATGAACAATCACCTCACTAAAGATCTAGTTTTCATTGTTGCAAAAGATGATTATATTGATATTACTGAAGCTCTATACCTCTAGTCCTACAGAAATTAACAACTGCAGAAGCTTCCTTGCAATTAGGGAAAGCCACCCATGCAGGACATTTACATGGAATTTCACCAAATGCAATTCAGCTATGGCACAAGCCAAAGCTTAATTCAAATAGTACAGTAAATATTAAAACCAACAGTTAAGCTTGTGGCTTTCTAAGTTGACAAATGACCTTCATCTCCTATCCCTGAATCCACAATAATAGTTACCTGGGTCAAGTTTTATTTGGAAATTATGGCAAAAACATATGCCATGCATCTCACCACAAGAATATAATTTCTTCCTTGAATGATAACTCAACAATTTTTTTAGTAATTAACCCTTTGAGACATACTTTAGGAAAGGGAAGGAGAGAACAGTAGAGAATTCTCAGTATATGATATATGACAAATATCAATAAGATTTTTTAAATATAATAAATTCATTCAAAAAATGCCAAAAGCTGAGAAAATTTCTGTCACGGCCCAAAATGACCAAAACAGTAGAACCTGGGGCTGTAGGGTAAGAGCTTGGTATTAGCTTATGAATAGCAATCCATTATCCACAGAGCACAGATGACAGACCTATGGTTAGGCCCCATGATGTAGTTGGAACTTGGATGTAACAATAGCACAAAATCAGGGAGCGAAGCTGGAAAAGAAGGACCAGACATTCCATTAAGATATGAGTGGTGTGTACCGTGGCCGAAGACTAGACATCTGTTGGATTTGATGGAAAAAGGCGAAGTATGATAGGGAATTGGGAAGAAAGTGACATACCATGGCCCCATACAGTGTGGGGACACAGGAAATCACCCTTCAGTTGCAAATTCATTCCAATCTGACGGAAGAAAAATGGAGGACCCGCCCGTGGAGTGGAGAAGTATTGGTCAAAAACTGTATCCGGTGCTGTGAACTTGTGATCCGTCACACTCAAAGGAACAGAAATCTAAAGGCAATCTACAAATCCATCCACCATTTATTACAGCAATGGAAAAAAAAAAAGTAAGGTACCCTAGTAATGTCATGTGTCATATATTTGTATACCGACAAAAGGCACAATCATCTCCGGCTCCGACTCCGAGTATACCCAAATCTCATATTCCCCATCTCCACAAAAGTTCTAGCCTTCTAGCTCTGGCTGGCCGGCTGGCCGAGGACTGGTTTGCGAATCTAGCCAAAACCACCTTTTTCCTGAGAATGAGCTGCCTGCTCTATACCCGTCCATGCACTTGTATCTTACTGCCATGGTTCGGTTTCCCTCGGATTCCAAGTCCAAACAGGCCGTCGGCGACGGCCACTCACTCGTCACTGAATCACTGATGGATTGGTGGGTCATGCTCTGATCGGAACTCAGAACTCAAAGAAAGCAGAAACTCAAAGGTAGGTACCTCCATGATCTTGATGCACAGACAGATTTGATACTTGATAACAGTGACAAGTGCCAACCCATGAGATATTGAGATATCATAAAATGTAAAAACCAGGAAGAAAGCAGAAACTCAAAGGTAGGTATCTCCATGATCTTGATGCACAGACAGATTTGATACTTGATAACAGTGACAAGTGCCAACCCATGAGATATTGAGATATCATAAAATGCAAAAACCAGGAAAAGAGAGAGAGAGAGAGAGAAGAAGAAGAAGAAGAAGAAGAAAAAAAACTTGTCTTCAAACCAAATCAAATCAAAGTATCTTTGTGTAGCAAGTAATGTCAATCCAATGGGGAACCACCCAAACAACACCATGGTTATTACTTCACTCCATCTCAGATTTTAATTTCGGTTCGAAGTTCAGTCACGTCACCTCTAAAGAAAGACCAAATGACACAAGCAAATATTACCGTACACTCTCAATGCAAAACCAGGGAAAGTTATATTTTGGATAGATAGAGAGAAATAACAAGTCAAGTTACACAGGGAGAGGAGGTGATGTATCATGTACTTACCAGCCGAGGAAGGCGAAGGCAACGGGCAAGACTAGTGCCTGAAATCCGACACCGGCGTTAAGGTTGTGGAAAGCAGCGTAATGAGCATTTCCATTGCGAGATTCGGTGATGGGAAGCCATGCGTCCTGCGGGTTCAGCTTGGTGAGGTGGCCCACCTCCTCCAGGTACCCTTTCATGTTAATGAGCACCCTCTTCATCGGCGTACCGATTGGGCTCAGGAACCTCGGCGATATCAGCGATGTTGGCGTCCAAGCAGTCGATGACTTCCCCTCCTTGGACACTGGCCTCGGAGATCTCTGCCCCGATGGAGTCAGTATCTCCGGCGTCGATACACGAGGCGTCGCCGGTATCGACACCAACTCCGTGTCCGCTCTCTCCTCCATTGATTCTGTAACTTTTTTTTTTCGAATATTGGGTATTCCCTCCTTTTAATCACACAGCTGCGATGATGAAAGAGTCGCAATCAAGACTAGTCTCTCTCTCTCACACTCTCCCGGGGGGCGATGTGCTCTTTTTTGTAGCAGCAGGACTGAAGGAGCAGGAGCAGGAGTACGTGGCCTCAATTCATGAATTAATTATGGAGTTCCGTTTGTTTTTCCCTTGTCTATTCTTCTTTCTGTCTGTCTCTGTCCGATTCCTCAGTCAGACATCATCAGTGAAGTCTGTGTTTTTATGTATGTGAGTGTTAGAGAGATAGAGAGATACGAAGGGAGATTCTGAAGGCAATAGACGCATAAAGAAAGGAAGGAGGAAAAGAGAAGAAGACATGTATATAAACTCAAATCAGAAGTGAGGAAAGGACGACCATGATGAGTCACTGTGGCAGGGACAAGAGAGTGAAGTGAAGTTTTGTAGTAATGCAGTAAAACTTTAGAAACTCTACTCAGGTCTGGTGTGGTGGTGGATGAAGTCGTTCACTTGATTTTCGCATCGGTCACTCGCTTCACACTTTGCTTTCCCAAAACACCCTTTTAACAGTGATAGACTCATAAATAACTATATCTCATATACCCCCTTGCGGCCTGCCCCACCCCGGGCGTTCCATACTTCCATTCAAAGTTCAAAGGTCAAACCCATTTAATTCTTAAAGGCTGTGTTTGGTTTTAAAGATAACGAAGGGAAATGTAGGAAACCTATGCCATGATTTCTTACAAACTTTAATCCAACTAAACTGGTCTTAACCATGGTTTGTTGAACCGTAGTTGATTCGGACCGTTACACCGTTTGGCCCAAAAATCGTTCAAGCAATCAATTCGTCATTTGCCAAAAACTGTTAGTGTTTGCATCAATGCAGTTTTGGGGAAAACGGCTGCTGTTTGGTTAGTTTTTCTGTTTTGAAAAATGTTTTATCAGATTAGGTATTGGAAATCGGAAAAAGATGTAGTATGAGAAAATGCTAATTTTGTATTTTTCCGTTTTTTACTGTTGCTAGCAATGGTATGTTGATATAGCATTAAAAAAACGATTATGTGAATGTTTATGCAGCACCATTTCTGAGAAAACGCCTCTCAGAAAATGGCATTGGCTTCAAACACCGCGTTAATGACCTATTGACTTAGGTGGTTGAAGCATCAACTAGCTTAAATCTAAAGCAATGTTTCAAAAATCGACCCAGAATCAGAATCTTTTTTGCCACTGGTTTTTGAGTTGATGGTTTGACTGTCTGGTTCGAACGAATGGCCCGTTTTGATAAAACATTTAATAAAAATCAAAATAAGTTAAAATGGTCAAAAACTATTGAATGGGTTGACGATTCGACCGCCCAAATCAATGGGTCATTGACCAGTTCAACGGTTTTTGGCCAGAGTAAAATGGAATTAATTTCTTGGATTGTTTTTAGGCTGAATGGTCCAACCATCCGAATTAACAATAATTCAAAAACATTGATTTAAAAGGTAAATTGTTGAAACCTCCCCTAAAATTTAATAATTGCAATCACCTTCCTTGAACTTTTCTAATACAGTTGCAAATAGACCCCATTTGTTAGAATCCTCTAACAAGAGCCACAAAAATGTCCAAAATACCTATAAAATTATTATTGAAGGTGGTTTTTACGGAAGAAAAAAAAAACAATACAAAATTTATGAATAGCAAAAACAAGAGATTTAAAATTGCAATTTTACCTTTGAATGATTCATATGAATGGCAAATTTGAAAAATAAATCAATTTCAGAAAAGAGATTGAAAGGGTTTGAGGTAGTGATTCATATGAACAGCATGGTTGTTTTGGACATTTTCATGACTCTTTTTAGAAGATTTTACTAGAGGTGGTGAACTTGCAACTAAGGAAAAGTGATTGGAATTACCAAACTTCAGGGGAGGCTTTAGCAACAACCAGAAACTTCAAGGGAGGTTACAACAATTTAACACCTTCAAAGTTCAAAGTCCAAACCCTTTTAATTCTTTAAAGTTGTGTTTGGTTTGAAAGATAAAGAAGGGAAAGGTAGGGAAACCATGAACCTAAAGCGAACTTTGAGACAAGTAAATTGGTCTTAATCATTGTTTTTGAACATTAGTTGATCGTGACAATCAAACCATTCGGCCCAAAAATCATCCAAAAAATTGGTTTCATCTTTTGCCAAAATATGTTAACTTGGTCATTGACCCGTTGATTCAAGTGGTCGAACCATTGACTTGCTTAATCTAAATTAGGGGTGCAACTTGGGCTTTGGGCAAGCCTAGCCTAAGCCCAAACCAATCTAACCCGAAATTTTACATGAACTAAGTTTGGATTTTTGGTCCTCGGGCCCAAGAAGTCGGGCTTTTTTTATTTTTGAGGTCAGGGACAGGCCTAGCCCTTAAGTAGCCCAAACCCAACCCAACTATATTCATTCATCCATACACACATATGCATATATATGTAAATTTTGCATACATATTTGTATGTATATATAGTTGTATACATATTTATATATATACATACATATATGTATATATATGTACACAAATGCATATATACATATATAATTTTAGAACGGATTCATTGACCCATTTAAGCCCGATTCAAGAATGCATCAAATTATAGTGCAGGTTAGGCTCGGATTGGGAAGTATGAGCTTGATATCGGGCTCAGGCCTTTAAGTCCAAATTATGGTGTCGGGCCTAAATTGATCATAAACCCGACTCCACCCGCCCGAATTGTAAATAATGGATTTTGGCCATTTTATTTTAATTACTATTTTTTATTATTTATTTTTTTAAATTGCAATTGACCATCCTTTTGGACAGAATGGTCAAAGTGCTGATTAAAAAATTGATGGCCAAAGCAGTTTCGATCTAAATGTGGGTCGAATTTTAAAACATTGATATTCAAGTATTTCAACTAATGCACCCACCCCTGGCCGACGGGGGAATGGTGGTCAATCACCGATGTGAATGTATAATTTACGAGCGGAGGAGGATCAAGTTGATGGATTACATTAATTAATTAATTTAATTTTATATGTCATGACTCATGAGAGAATGTTTTGAGGCTGAAAATTGGGCTGAGCTTGGGCATATAAACAAGCGAAAGCGAGAGTCCGAGGGTCTGAGGGACGGAGCAAGCGAGCCTCATTCTTCTTCTTTTTAGTTTGTATGTTTTGATTGATTGATTGATTGATTTGGTCAAAACAGGTGTAAGTAGGTGGAGGAAAATCCGACGGTGTGGACCATACGAGACGAGGACGTACTTTCCTCAGTCAGTCAGTCCTCACGAGCGGCCCCAAAACAACTAAAGTCCCTGATGATGAGTAATAAGAAATAAGAATACTCGATCGAGTATCATTGAAAGAAGGAAAAAGGGAATAACCCTAAAACAAAATAAACTGCATGCCTCGACCCGATTACGAAACAGGAATGGACCCCACACACACATGCTGATGCACTACCATCCACCAATGAGGCAATGACCAACCCCAACCCCATCCCCATCGATTCGGATAGAATCAGTAGTTTGAAGTTTGAACTACAATAGTGATGAAGGTTAGTGATTGGGTCCGCTACGCTAGTCTGGGTACCGGGTAGCCTCGCCTCGTAACTCATTTTCCTATTCCCTTTTTTGCTTTTTTGCTTTTTTGCTTTTCTGTTTTTCACTTTTTACTTTTTTTAGAATTGTATTTACATTACACCTGATCAAGAAGTGTCAGCGGATTTCCTTCGCTTTTCTGCTGCCAACATCATTAACCATTCTTGCACGCCTCAGTGCGATCCATTTTTTAAAGCACACATTAAAACTTTCAAGCTTTAATTTAATTTAACTCCTATTATTATTTTTATTATTACTGACTTGATTATTTATTTATTTTATTTTATTCCTTAACGACGGTCTAATAATCATGCTCAATGAATCTTTAGTTAGTGCGTCGCAGGTTTTAGGATATTAATTTTTTTTCCTTTCGGCTTGGACTTGGATTGGGAGGATGGGGTCAACCAGTTATCAACATCCATCTTAATTGATTGTTGTTTTATTAATTAATTAATGGTAATTATGATCTAATTAATATTAAATCATTTATCTTTGTATTCATTTTCATTCAGGGTAAGCCTGTCAGATGCTGCTAATACTAATACTGATAATACTGTTTCTCGTTTAATTTAGATAGTGTTTGTAAGCATGGGTGCTTTTGGGACCGATTTTTAAGAAAAAATGCTCATGCTTTCAAGACTTGTTTTTCATAAAAAAAAAAAACGTTTCTACCACAGGCAATGAGCAATAGTATGCTGTTTGGTAAGGTGATTTTCATCACTGTTTTTTATGTATGTACTGACAGGTAAGCACCACAGTCAATTATTGGGAGAAACGATTCACCGATTTCGTATATCGGTGGAGTCCAGATTTTCGAGGTATACCCGATTTTTTTAATAATCGACTGAACCAAACAATAAGATACATGGGCGTCAACAAATGTCTATGTGAAACAATAGCACCGTTTTGCTTTCTAATATGATACATACAAAGTGCAGCAGGAGATCCCAATTCATTGTTTTGCTTTCTAATACGATAAATTAGCAGGGACCCATGCATTTGGATTTGTCAATAAAAAGTGAAAACAACAATAATTGACAACTATTATAAAGAAGGAGTGCAATATTGTTTAAAATAATTAATCTTTATTTTAATAATTTATTATAAAAATAATTTAAATTAGTTATATTAATAATTTTTAATAAAAATAATAAATTTCTGCTAATTACTAAATCAAATAATTATTTTTCTCCATATTATCTACCAATGTTCTATTTTATTTATTTTACTTTAATAATTATTAAACATTGCAAGTTTTTTTTATAACTATTACTTAAATATTTAAAATACTTAAATAATAGTAAATATATAAAATTAATTTATAATTATAATTAAATTAATCTAAGCCATTTACCAAAAAACGTAAATTAATGTAAACCCAAGCTTGAAGTCTTAACCTTCAATTTAGACTTGGGTTAATACTCAAACATACCCAACTTTGCACAAATTACACCTTTAAGAGTAATTTGACATTTGTAATTGGATTTAACTAAACTGATTACAGTCCATATTTTTTGGGTTTTTAATTACTTTTAAATAAAAATTCTGCTGCACTTGTCATGCAAGTGGTCAACAAGTTCAGCACAAACAGGTGCAGTGGTGATCCATGCATGTAGAAATGTCAAGGAAAAGTGAAACAACAGTAATTGATAACTATTATAAAGAAGGAAAGTAATGTTATTTCAAATAATTAATCTTTATTTTAATAATTTATTAATTTAGATTAATTATATTAATATTTTTAATAAAAATAATAAATTACTACTAATTACTTAATAAAATAAATATTTTTTTTCATATTATCTATTAGTGTTCTATTTGTATCTATTCTATTTTAGTAATTATTAAATGTTACAGTTTTTAATAAATATATAAAATTAAATTATAATCATAATTAAATTAACTTAAGCCTTCAATTTAGGCTTTGGGTTAATACTCAAACTGACCCAACTTGCCCAAATTACACCACTAAGAATAATTTCACATTTGTAATTGGATTTAACTAAACCGATCACAGTCTATATTTTTTTTTATTTTTAAATAAATTGTCAACAAGTTCGGCGCAGGAGATCCCGGTTAGTTGATTTGCTTTTCCAAATTCTAATACAATAAAGTGAATGTAATGTACTGTAATTTTCTTTTAAGAAAAGGGTAAATGCAAAAGTTGGAGAACAGGAAACGTCGGATGAAAAGTTTGCAGAGACGGACGGATGGATGACGTTGTCGTGTAGAGATTGATAAGTTACGTTTAATTGGAAATTGGGAGAAGTGAATAATGTGAAGCAAAAGCAAAGGTAAATAGTAAAATAGTAAATACTAACTGGCCTGGGTTTATATCCCGATCCGGGCTCCAAATAAAAATAAAAAAGTACTGAAATTACAAGTAGCTTGCAAACAAAATTCCGACAAATTTAATGGAGATATCACGTGCAAATCATTACAGTTTAGTCCTTGCCAAGAATCTGCTCAACTGACGCTTTGACTGTAAAATATATATAAATGACACTTTTAATTAATTTATTTTTTACCAATGCATGTGCGGCCCCTGCCTAGACTCTGGCCGGAGAAGTCGGGTCACAGATTCACAGTCCAAAAGGAACTCTCTGTATGTATTGTGGTTACTTTTCCTGCTCCTTCGGATTCACCGATTCAAGTGTAGCGTGCTGGCCTGCTGCTACAGCAGCTGCACAGTTACACACCATTCGGTTAGTTGCCTTTCATCTCATTAACCCTCCTTTTGAGAATTTGAGAAGGGAAATTCAATCAATGGGGTTTATGGGTTAATGAGAAAAATCATTTTACTTGTCAAGTTGAACAGGTGTAAATTGGGTCGTGTCGGGCCATGCTAGGCTCAGTATAATGGTGCGGGCCATGCTGGGTTTGGGGTTTTAGGTTTATGGGTCAGCATGGCATGGCACGACTGTGCATATCGTGCTGCTTGTGGCTCATGTGCCGGCATGGCCCGCAGGTCGCACTCAATTCATCCGATGGCCCAACGGCTAGTTCTAACATTTTGGGGAGGTATTTTATAGAAATATTCCCCAACAACTATATAACATCTATATAGGGCGTACTTGTGTATTTTGGTTTTGGGGGGAGAAAGAACAACACAAATGCCCTCCAATAGTTATATAACAAGTAGTTTGGAGGCATTTTGGGTAAAATGATAAATAACCTTACAGTAATCAAAATACCCCTCCCAACAACTAAAAAACGACTACTGTTAAGGTATTTTGGGCAATTGAATTATTTTCAATTCCTATAAATAACCTTATCCTCCACCATTCTCATCACATCAATTCAATAGTTCTCTTAATCTCTTCTCTAGTTCTCATACTTTCTCAAGTCCCAATCTTTCAACCTCTCATACATTCTATGGTTCTCCACTTTTCAACTTTATTGAACTTTCAACAAGAAGAATGTTTGCTCAACAACTCAAGTATCTTAACTCTCAAGTTAGCAATTTGGGAGGTTGGGACTCTTGGAGTTGAAAGGCTTCAACCATTGAAAGCAAATTGGAATTCCGAACCGACAATCAGGTAAGTGCAATTAAATTAATTTTTATTTTTTAAAATTAAAAAAATGGTTGGCTCCTCCCGAAACCAATTCCACAACATGTTCAATGTCGATGATATTCAGCCGCAGCATGGTAGTATTAGCACCGATATGGATGCTATTGATATTGATGGAATTTCCACCCCTACTACTGATACTGGGGAAAGAAAAAGAAGGTCACTAAGTTTATTAATCCAATTTGGAAAATATTTAAAATATAAGAGGTTCAGGAGAAGGAAAAAAGAGTTTGCTAAAAATGTAGGAAAGACTTTTATCTATTGTAGCAAGAGTGGTACTGGCCATTTGGGCATACATTTGCTCACCCATGAGAAAGAAGAAAAAGAAGAAGGGAGAGAAACAACACAAACACAAATTGGGTGGAGGAGTTTTGGTACTTCTAAATATTTTCAAGAAAAAATGAGACAAGAATTAGCAAAATACATTGTACATGTTGAACAACCATTTTTGTTAGTTGAAGATATTAAACTTGAAAAATGGTTACGTAGTTTTGTATATCCACAATCTAAAAAAGTTTCTAGGAATACTATTAGATCACATGCTTTAATTTTTTTTTATTCATATAAACAAAATCTAATTTATATATTATCAAATCTTCATTCTAAAGTTACATTTACTTATGATATTTGGACTTCTAAACTTAACATAAATTATATTTGTGTTACCGGCCATTTTATTGAAGAAAAATGGCTTTTAAATAAAAGAATTTTAAATTTTACTAGGCTTGAATGGCCACATATTGGCCCAGCTATTACTACAAGTATTTTAAATACTTTACATGCTTATGGAATTGACAATAAATTATTTTCTATTAGTTTTGATAATGCTAGTAATAATGATTCAACAATAAATATTTTAAAATCTCAATTAAATTCATATTTAAATGATAAATTATTTCATATCATATGTGCATGTCACATCTTAAATTTATGCATTCAGGATGCTTTAAATATTATTTATACTCATAGTTTTAAAATTAGAAATTGTATTATATATATTAAAAGTTCTAGAGCAAGAAAACAATAATTTAAATATTTATGTCAAAATTATGGTTTAAAATATAAACATTTTATATTAGATGTTAAACATAGATGGAATTCTACCTATGTTATGTTAAAAAGTTGTAATTCTCATAAACAAATTCTTAGTGATTTTTATAATGCAAAAAATGCCTACTGATATTATATTTGAGGAAGACTAGGAAATGACAATCTGTATAAGAGATTTTTTAAAACATTTTTATGATGCAACTAATGAATTATCGGGTATTTATTATCCAAGTAATTGTAATTTAGCTTATCGGTTAGTGATAATTAGTGATTTTTTGCAAAATATATAAAGAATCCACAATTTAAAAGTATTGTTAAAATAATGGAAAATAAATTTAAAAAATATTGGGAGAACATTTCTCCTCTTTATTGCTTACCTACAATATTAGATCCTAGGATTAGGAAGATGAAATTAATAGTTTAGTATTTGAAATGTATAGTTTATATGAATCTGAAGTAATAGGGAATAATAAAAATTCTACAACTTGTGCAGCTACATCCTCCACTTTTGAACTTGAGTCTAGTAATGGAAGATAAAAACTTTTATATTTAATGAGTAAGATGCAGAAATCCACTACCTTGACAACAAGTTCATTTACTGAACTTAATTTTTATTTACAAGCAATTTTTTTTTTTTTACTTTATCTGATTCTTCCTTCACCTTGGAGGGAATAAATAATTTTAATATTTTACCCTGGTGGAGTGAACATGAAAAAAAGTATCCAGTTCTCGCCACCATGGCACATGATCTACTAACCCCTTTGATGTCTACATTTCCATCGAAGTCTTGTTTTAATGTAGGTACATATACTTTAAAGATTGGTTGGATGTTGAGGATAGATTATAAGACAAAGGAGGGCATAACACTACACCTGATGTTTCACCTGAAGCAGATGATCAAAGTCAAGAACAATAGGAGAAAATGATGAAGTCAATATTTTTTGTATACTCAAGTTGTATAACATTTTTTCAAAGTATTGTAAATTTTGCTTTAACTTTATTTAATTTATTTGATTTTTTAATAACATAATTTTTATTTTCAATTTGTAACTATATTGTATTTTTTATATTTTATTAATTTATTCCATCTTCCATATTTCATTCATCCAACCATTGTATGCTTTGTACCATTCAAATTTAAATGAGATAAAATTCTTATTTTTCTTCCAATTTGTTATTCACTTTGAGTCATTGTCTCTTTGACTTCTTATTTAGTTAAGTATTTTTTTTTTCATTTCTTTGTTAGATTTCTTATTTTTCAAATAGTTTCCAAAGAAAAGTTAAATATTTTAGTTTTACTTAGCAAATAAATAAAAAAAATGTCAAACAAAAACAAAAAACAAAAAAAAAGTTTGGCCCACTTCGGCCCATGCCCAACGCTTAGCTTGGCACAGCCGGCAACCCGTCCAGCCTAGGCCCACAGCACGACACAGCCCAACCCCCCAAATTATCCCTAGGGAGGGCAGCACGACCCGTTTTACACCCCTAATATCTCCTAGGTGAATAAATATTTTTTTCTTATTAGAGGGTGGGGGGTCATTTTCTAGTAAAAATGGAGGGATACGTGGGGTGGATCTCATGGAATTGTAATAATCATGAGTTCAACTAGCATTTTATAATGGCGTTCATAGAAAATTTTATTTGCCAAAGAGTAATGGTTACCCATGAAGGGTGGGTAAGTTACTTATTTGATGTTGTGCAAACTAAGATGGACAAGAAGCAAATAAAGTTCTACCAACTTGGATGAGCTGAAGTGGAAGGATAAAGTGGTGCAGTACCGAGTAGAACTTGTAACCAAATACAATCAAAGGCCTCAAGGAAGAGGTCCCCGATGAGGCACTCTAGTGTTCAAGTCAGTGAGAGGTGAAGAGGTCGGCCAGGCCAAGCTATTGGAAGCGAGTTGGTCCAAGCCATGCAAGGTTGAGGAGAGAATGAGAGTAATAAAGGAGGCTAGAGTATTGAAGGGTTAGAGAGAGAGAGAGAGAGAGAGAGAGAGAGAGAGACCTCAAAGGGAGTGTCTTTAAATAGTTGAGTGTCATGGTGCACTCGATCATGTTCCTTGTAGGAATGCTCGACACTCGAACAAGGAGACAGGTCGTTGAGGTCTTCAAATGATCCTATGTTCTTCAATGTGGATGCTATCAGTAGTGTAGAGTCATTGCGATGCATGACAGGTTTTGCCTATTAGCGTGGCTAAAAACATCGGGACAGCGGTAGCAACGTGGCGGGCTGACCAGCTAGGGTATGGCCCTAACACTTCTTCACCCACCAAAAATTCAAATCACATGAATTCTCATGCCTTAATTACTTGGATAATGTTTTCTTAGGAATCAATTGCCTCTTTTAATATTAATGTTTTATGATTAAAATATGTCTTATTTATCTAAGAAATAAAGAAACATGTATAAATGCACTTATCCACATATCCGATAAATACATTTATCCAAGTAAATGATTTCCCAAAAAAAAGGAAAATAATTATTACTTTGGAATAATATTATATTATTTATAATATAATTATTATAAGAAATTATAATTCATACATTTATATGAAATAATTCATTATATTATTATAAGTAATTATAATTAATAATATTATATTAGTTAAAATAATTATATTATTATTATTATTATTATCAATAATTATAATTAATTATTACTAATACTAATGATGATAATTATTACTTTGGAATGTTAATTAATTAAAGATGATTAATAAGTAATTTAATAATGTTAGTTATTAATTGGGATATAATCATTTTATATTAATATTAATTCATATTAATTATTTTATAAATATATAATTAGTGTTACTTATTTACATTACAAGTAATTATAATTAATACTATTATTATAATTAATACTATTATTATAATTAATTCTATTATTATTCTCCAATGAATACTTCATTTAGTGAAAGCTAAATTATAAAACTTTCTATAATTCAATATTGTTAAACTTAAAGAATTATAAAAGCAAATATTATTTTATGAATTATCTAAAAATCGTATTTATAACAAATTAATTACTTAAGAAATAAAATTAAATAATAATAACAGTTTAATATTACTGATTTCAAAATCAATACTCACATAATAAGAATATATTATTAGTTAATAATAATAATAATATACTTATTATTATTACTGATTTCATAATTATTAATATATTATTAATCTATTAATAATACTGGTTATTATTAAAAAATTTTAATAGCAAAGTTTAATTACTTAAAAGTGTTTTCTGAAATTACCCATTTTAATTTGGATAGATAATTAATTAATAATTTTAATTTCCTAAAATTATTATTTACTGAATAATTTAAATACTCCTTAATTAACGACCTTATTTTTGAATAATTGGTTTTTTATGTTCAATATTTTTTTTTGCAAAAATCCAAATAATTTTTCATTTGCAATGCTAACCATTTTATTTTTCTCTTATTCAATTTTTCAAAAGATAAAAAATAAATAAATTAATGATATTTACCTAATTTTTATCAAATTATGTATTTATCAAGTTGTCATTGATGATGACGATGATGATGAGTCAACTTTTTCAAAGAGAGGAGTACTAATAATAATTAATGACTTCTAATTAATTAATTTCAGCTATTATTTACTAATAATAATAACTCGCTGATAATAATTAGTTGTTGATAATAATTTATTATAATAATTATTGCTAATACTTAATTACTAATATTAAATAATTACTGATAATATTTCTCATTATTAATTCGGAATGATAATTAATAACGATTTCCATAATGGTAATTAATAATTCAAAAATAATCATTTTATATTTATATTAACTCATATTAATTATTTTAAAAATAAATATTTAATGTTAATTATTTATAGTAGAATTATTATCAGAAATTATAATTCATACATTTATATGAAATAATTAATTATATTATTATTATCAGTAATTATAATTAATACTTTTATTAATTAATATAATTATATATTTATATTATTATTATCAATAATTATAATTAATTATTACTAATAATAATGATTTCTGATAAAATTTAATTACTGATTATAATTACTTACTGATAATTAATTCCTTAATTATAACAATGATAATTATTATTTCGGAATGTTAATTAATTAATGATAATTAATAAGTATTTTAATAATGTCAATTATTAATCGGGATAAAATCATTTTATATTTATATTAATTCATATTAATTATTTTATAAATATAAAATTAATGTTACTTATTTACATTATTATTATAAGTAATTATAATTAATATTATTATTATTCTCCAAAAAATATTTCATTTGGTTAAAGTTAAATTATAAACTTTCAATTATCCATTATTGTTAAACTAAAAGAAATATAAAAGCAATTATTATTTCAGGAATTAACTAAAAATCATAATTATAACAAAATAATGTATTTTATAATTATAATAATAATAATTTAATATTACTGATTTCAAAATCAATACACACATAATAAGAATATATTATTAGTAAATAATAGTAATAATAATCTACTTAATATTATTACTGATTTCATAATTATTAATATATTACTAATCTATATTACTCAATAGACATGGAATAAAAAAATATTCAAATTGCTACTAAATGAATGAACTAAAAATCTATGAGTATTCTAATTGACTTGAATTTGACACATCAACATGCCCAAAATTATAATTTCAACCTACATTTCCTATTTCTATCTTCCAATTCCCATAATTCAAAGATACGATTATGTTATTAACATGCTTTCCTACCTTTTTCCTAAAAATAAATTCTAGCCAGTCTACGTGCACTGTGGGGAGCTTAGACTTAAAATTCGTAACCACGATCAACCAAAAGAAGCATTGCCACCTAACTTGGAGGTGACTTCCATACTTAGGATAGTCCCATTGTTCTCATTTCTTTCATGTTTTCTCTATTGGATGGGCTTTGGAGTCCTGATTAAATTATCAGTTGATTGTAGCCATACATGATGATTCGATTGTAGTCATATTTTTCATCTCTTACTTTAGAGGACGGATGCATCTCCAAATGTTGTTTGGCATGGATTGTTTTTCTTAGCAACTCTTTGAATGATTTTCTTCCTTCTTTGTCTCTTTGAATGGATATCATTTAAATGTATTTTATCCATTCATATGTCCCTAAATATTAACCAGTATTGGTGATATTGTTGTAAACATCCATCTAATTTTACTATTTTATAAATAGATTAATGATTTCAAAGTTATTGATACTTTTTTGGAGGTGGATTGCTCAATAGGACATTGATTTTTTATTATTAAATAGTAAATTTCAAATTAAATGCTAATGTAGTTTCCCCTTACTTGGTATGGGGTAATTGTCTAGATAAAATATGGTAAGTCTCTTAAAACAAATAAATAGACTACCCTAAATGTCTATTATAAATAATTAAAAAATGAAATAATTCAAATTAAATCAAATAATTACTTGTTGAAAATTACTGAATTAAGTAAATAATAATAACAATCAATTATTTATAGAAATAATTAATAATAATAATAATCATCATCATCAAGTACTTAATTAAGTAAATAATAAAAAACAAAATAACAATAATCAATTATCGTTAATGTTTATTCAAAGCATGCCCCATAATAATTACCGAATACAGTAATTAAACCTTAAATAAGAATCGATGTTTATTAACAGTCATTAAAATTGTTAAGCCAAATCATTAATGTTTATTCTTAAATGAAAAATATGGATTAACAAAGCTATTATATAATAATTATAGTCGGTTGGAAAAATATTTTAAGTAAATATTTAAATAATTACGAATTTAGTTAATATTATTACTATATAACAAAAAATTTTAAATTAAATATTAAAATAAATTAATAATAATAAGAAGAAGAATGGTTAAATTAAAGAAATAAATGGTTCAAGTTGAATTTAGTGACCCGTATACTTATACGGATTTGACACATAAGTGTCAATTTATGTGAACCCGTCGACTGTATGACTGTCTTAAAATGACAGTTTATAAATAATAATAAAAATTATTAATATTTATTCATATATATATATATATAATTAACTTCTCCGTACTTAATGGTCATTCACTAGTTTTATCATCAAAGAAAACATCTTCCTCCTTCGCGTCAAGTCGTCATCCTCGAACCCACATTTTATTATAGCATTCCCCGGTCGGTTCTATCAAACCAGACGGACAGACCGGCTTTCTTGAAGTTGAAGGATTCAAGCATGTCAAAAATGCCTCGGCATGCAGGGGGAGTTAAATGGACGTTGGGAACTGCTGCAAACGCAAAGTGTGTGAACCAAGCTACGTGACCAATCACGAATGAACTGAACACGCCACACTCATAGCTTGGTTCAAATCAAACGCCAGTCTTTTGGTAGTTGGCTTGGCAGCAGATCAGATCGGCAGATCTCGTCTGGTTGACTGGTGCTACGCCTACGTCATTGTCATGAAATGAAAATACTTGTGTCTGTAGTTTGTACTAATGTTTGGAGGGACTCCACTGTTTTGATCGTGAAGTGAAACCGGCAGATCAAAATCAGTTCTTGGGATGCCCACTTCTTAATAAATGTTTACTTATTAGTCAAAGACTCGAACTTGTCCCTACGCTACTTGACTTGTGTAGTTGTGTTATAGTACGTATTATCTAATATATCCACCAGTGTCACGTGTTTAAAGTATAGTCCACAGAGTAACAAATAATATTATGCAATCAAATTCCCTTAATTAATAGGTATTTGGAATTGGAGTGGGAATTGCCCATTCCACTTCCATCTGTTTGTTTGGTCAAAATGGGATTTTGATTTCCATCCTTCATGGAATGGGAGTTTTGCCACCACAGTTGCAGAAGGCATTTAGTCATACATTGGAAATATTTCTCGAGGTGAATGTCCCATGTTTTCTGTAGAATTTTTGCTTTTATGAGATTCATATCCAATAAATGTACTCTCTTATATTGGATTCAGTATTCTTAGCCACACACCAACTAAGGGATGGTTCATTTGGTATGTTAGTCTGGTTTGCTTTCAATAAAGATAGGAATTCAAATCCTACTATTATCAAATTTAGGGAGAGGAACTAATGTCATGTTTTCTTTCTGGTAAGTCATTTACCCGGGTAAATGCATTTATCTGGGTAAGTGTTTTTCAGTAAAGACTTATTCGGATAAGTGCATCTACCCATGTTGTTTTATTTCCTATATAAATAAGGCAATGACCATCTTAGCCATAAAACTTCCATTATTAAAATGGACATTTTTGTCCCATCCAAGTGTTGGCAGCTTTCCCCAGGATGGGAAAGTTAATTTATCCACCTAGAAGATGGGTATTACTTATCCGGTTAAGTGATACCCAGAAAAATAAACTTTCACTAGTGCCCACATAAATCTGAAAAATGAACAACCAACTTTCTTCCTCTCAAAATCTAAAAAAAAAAAAGAATGCCTCTAAGTATGCTACTACTGTGCTACACAAACGGTCCTTATGGTGGATTTAGATGTATCACTAAATACAAAAAAAAAAAGTATTATTAATCATTTAATCATGTTATAATTTTTTTAATACCCTTTAGACCAAAAAAAAAACTTAAGGTAGAGACAGAAGTATTGCCGTATGAAAATTCCGAAAGAATTATGCAAGGAAGCAGGTGATCTAAATTCTAAAGTATGCATATAATCATAAATAGGAACTGCAGAAATTTTCATCTGAATGACTGAATGATATTTTATAATATTATTATTGTCGAGGAAATACAACAGAACGGAAGAACAATAGCCCCGCTAAAACGTGAAAAATATATGGTTGATTGTAGGGTGAAGTGAGGACACATCCAAACACAACAGTTCAATCCCTACTTTCTGGTCTTGGGTCTTGGCCTTTGACTGACATCAATCTCATACTGATTCATAAAGTAGGCATGGGTTGATTTATTTTTATAATGGGTCGGTTTTTGTCATCGAGAACAAGCAGTGGGCTTTGATCAGCTTGTTTTGGGCTTTTCAGTCTTGCATTGGGCTTATGCAGTGAAGTGTGCGTTGTCGCCTTTCAAATTGTCTAAGCTTGTGTAAGGTGGACAGGACTCGGGAGTCGGGAGCAGCCCAAACTCTCTCCATTTGTCCGATATTGTTGACCAGTTCTACACAATGTGGCTCCAAACTCATGCATCTCCGTTATACGCGCTGACGTGCAGATCCATTATCAATGGTGGGAAACGTTTTTTTGTCCTCACGTCGAAAGATTATTGTTCTAACTTCACATTTGTAGATTGAAGAGTTCATATTTGCCGGCCCCGACCTTACCTTGCATCCATCGCTGGCGTATCCATGTTTCATTATTCGCGCAACTCGTAAGTAAACAAAACTTCTGCACACACCTAACAAGTAATAATCATACGATGGTTGAAATTTATATGGGCTCCAGACTGATTCAGTTCGCAATCAATTTTATACGGGTTGGGCTTGCATTTTTTATCTTCGGGTTGGGTCTAGACCCAAAAGCTTAAAGTCCGTTTGATGTGTCTTTTTTCGTAATTTTTCTGTTGTTTATAAGTCGAGAAGACCGATTTTTGGTCTATTCCCGTTTAGCTCATGGAAGATCTAGCCACTAAAAGATGTGAGAAGTTCATTTTGGGCTGACTTCGGAAAGCTTTAAATGAAGCTTTTTACATCTTTCACGTTTTATTCTCGTACGAAAAGACACGAAAAGATGACGGGAAGACGTGCTTCAGGCTGCTCAGATCTTCATGCAAAAGCTCAATACATCTTTTGTATGTTAGAACTATCAGAAAATCTTCTCAAAAAGATGTGCCAAATAGGCCCTTAGGCTTTTTGATTTTTTTGATTGCGCTCGGGCCTAATCCTTAGATAGTTAACCCCGCTCGAGCTAGGTCTAACCTTATCTTAACATGAGTCTGGTTCAATTATATACATGTATAGATGCATATATTGACACATTTGCATGTATGTATACATGCATATATGCATTTTTTTAAAATAAACCATATATATATATACATGTGTATCAACTTTTAATAATTGACAAATCTGAATCCAGCTTAGGCCTATCCTGACTTTAGGCCCAAATTTTAACATTAGGCCTGGGTAGAGATAAAAACTAGCCCAGCCCGCCCAACTTGCACCCCTGGGAACATCTCCCGATATATGTACATGGGAGATATTTCCCATGAGCAGTTGGATGCCTTGCGTACAGATTTTCTGCTTGTAGGAGATTGGGGCTCTAATTATTCTACATATGGGAACAAAACATTGGTATGTGCATTCTTTATAACTTGCCCAGTCTACCTTGTTTATAACCCATTTAGACTTATTTCACTAGAGTTTTTAAAGGAGTGTGGCAGCAGTGTGCTTCTTAGATTCATATACGATAAAAAAAAGACTAGGCTGTGTTTGACAAGTCTTTCCGTGCGGGTTTTGGGTTATTTAGAAGTTCAGAAGTCTGAATTCTGGGCTTTTCCCATAAAAGATGCCAAGAGCCCGAATTTGGGCTTTTTCAGGAAGCTTCAAATGAAGTTTTTAGTCTTTTAGCACCCGCCCCGTCTTCTTCGAATGTGTGGCATGATGCACACGCTTGGGAGAAAATGGGTTATCTTTCCACAAAAACTATTTGAATGTGTAAGTGGGACCTATCAATGGTATGTGGGGCCGACATTAGGTATTATGTGGGATTCACCTTACAAAATGTATGTAGGCCCCACATACATGTCCACACATGGAGCCACATGCATATCCACCAATGGCATGTGGGGCCCACCTTGTAAAATGTATGTGGGCCCTACATACATGTCCACACATGGACCCTACATATATGTCCACCAATGGTATGTGGGGCCCACCTTGCAAAATATATGTGGACCCCACATACATGTCCACCAATTGTATGTGGGGTCCCCCTTAAAAAATGTATGTGGGCCCCACATGCATGTCCACCAATGGCATGTGAGGCCCACCTTGTAAAATGTATGTGCGCCCCACATACATGTCCACACATAGACCCTACATGCATGTCCACCAATGGTATGTGGGGCCCACCTTGTAAAATGTATGTGGGCCCCGCATGCATGTCCACATATGGACCCTACATACATATCCACCAATTGTTATGTGGGGCCCACTTTAAAAATATATGTGGGCCCCACATACATGTCCACACATGGACCCACATGCATGTCCACCAATGGCATGTCGGGCCCACCTTGTAAAATGTACATGGGCCCCACATACATGTCAACACATGGACCCCACATGCATGTCCACCAATGGTATGTTGGGCCCACCTTGTAAAATGTACATGGGCCCCACATACATATCCACCAATAGTATTTGGATCCCACCTTAGAAAATGTATGTGGGTCCCACGTGTTAAATGAAAGATTTGTTGGCCCACACACAAGACATTCATATATACATAACACATTTTTTATCACATTACCAAACAGTCTTCTAGCTTTTATGGTCTTTTGTGAGATCTATGTAAAATATTTCAACCAAAGAGTCTTTAGTCTTCCAAAATCTATTTACAAAAGCTCACATTGTCTTTTAACCATCAAATCTTGTAATAGATATTCTGGAAAAGACTTATCAAACAGGCACTAAATTTGGGTCTTTCTATAAGGGCATAGAGGTGAGGTGGTCTATACTCCGAGCTCTAAGGAATTGATTAGGTGACTAAAACGGAGATGAAAAGAGAAGAGAGAGAAGGAAGTGGTTGGACCCCCAAAGGGGTATAGCCTACATACCCTCTCGTGAGGGAATATGCAAATGTAGTTCACCAGCTGGAATTCTGATGAGAAGAGGGAGAATGGTGGATGGGTGCATGGGAAGATGGGAAATGATTGATATGAATGTGTGTGGGTGTGTGTGTGAAAGAGAGAGAGAGAAAGAATAGGCTGACAACAAGGTGATGGGGCAAGAATGGTTCCAAGGCCCCTTGAAATGAATGGAAGCACTTATTTATAATTTTTGGATGCACATTCCATAATTTTTTTAAGTTATGCTCTTCCCATTTTACCCTCTTATTCTAGAATGCTCCTTTCACACATTTAAAACATGTGGTTAAATATTTTTCTAGAATTATCTTGTTAATTTTCATATTTACCCTTTTGTAATTTAAATCACATGTTAATTTCCATTCTTGAATATGCTTAGCAGATTTAGTTCTACAATGTTCATTTGCACATGTTTATTCTTATCGAAGAATGCTTTCTTGGTTTCTAGAATATTCATCCCTTAGCGTTGAAATGTTCAACACTTACTAAAATGGTTCATAGTGATCTGGGTTGGGTCGGTCAAATTGTGTGCCACCCTCTTACACTTTCTGCACATATGTCTTCTAGCCTTACCAGCATTTGGTTACTAAAACAGAAAAACCCTATTTTCAGTCTTCTAAGCTTGCGAAAGCCAAAAGACTACACAAAAGACTTGCCAAGCACCACCTAAATTATTTTTTTGTTATTGACCAAGTTAAATTTTAGTACAAACATTTCTAACAAATACGTCATGGTTTGATGATGATTTTATCCTTCCCGTTTTTTCTTATTAGTGATACCAAACTGTATTTTCAAAATGTGAGCTGAAATCTTTCAATTAATATTTATTTAGTCTAGCCATGATGTTTCTTATCAATGGGTGCATTTCAAAATTTAACAAATTTTCAAAGCCAATTCAATCCAATTTCCCTACAAAGTTTGCCTAGGTGTAGAATAAAGGAAAACATTATAACTTTTGGAGATTCAAAAGGGAATGGGTCACATGGCCTTGTATCAACATTTTGTTCTTGTGTGTACTTCACCTATCCTAAGCTAATAAAAATGGTTGTTCAGCATGTACAATATATTTTGTTAATTACTGTATCATTTTTTCTTGTGAATATTTTAAAAGTACCAAAATCCCCCTCCCAATTTGTGTTTGGTATTTTTCTTTTCCTTCTTTCTTGTTTCTCATGGGTGAGCAAATGCTTGCCCAAGTGGCCAATACCATGCTTGCTTACTACAATAGCTAAAGTCATTCCTATATTTTTGGAAAATGACTATTTTTCCCTTCCCTTCAACCTCCTCTATTTTGAATAGTTTTTAAATTGGGCTAGTCAATTTAGTTCTTTTCTTTTTCCTACCCCCAGTAGTAGTATCGGTACTAGGGTGGGAACTCCGACAATTTTAGTAGCATCCATATCAATGTTAATGCTATCATGTTGCAACTGAATATCATCGGCATTGAACATGCTAGAGAATTGGTTTTGGGAAGAGCTAACCATTTTTTTTAATTCTAAAAAATAAAAATTAATTTAATTACATTCACCCGGATTATTAATTCAGAATCTCAACTTGATTTCAAAGGTCGAAGCCTCCACGTCTCCCAAATTACTATCTTGAGATACTTAAGCAAGCATTCTTATTGAAACTTGGAAAAAGTCGAGACTTGAGAATTGAAGAGTAGAGAGAGTATTAAGAGTATGAGAGAGTGTATGAGTGCCTGAGAGTATGAGTATGAGAAAATAATTGTTGAATTGGTGTGGTGAGAATGGTGGAGAATTGGGCTATTTATAGAAATTAAAAATAATTCAATTGCCCAAAATGCCCTAAAAGCTAGTTGTTTTTTAGTTGGTGGGGGCATTTTCATCAATTTTCCCCTCCAAAGCCAAAATACAAAAATACCAAGGGTCTCCAACAACTAGTTCCTCGGGCGAGCCATGTTCAGCCTGTTGCGAGCCCACGGGCGACACGGTGTCAGCCTGTGGACATGAAACCCTTGGCCCACCACATCCCACATGATTGTGTTGTGCTTGACAGTCTGGCACGATCTGCATGTCATTGTGCCAGGCCGGTGGAAAATCGTGCTAGGCCGTGGGCGGCACGACTCAATTTACAGCTTTGTTTAGAATGTATAGGTAATAAAAATAGTTGTTCAGCATATACAATATATTTTGATAACTCGTCTCATTTTTTTTCTTGAGAATATATAAAAGTACCAAAAAAAACCCACACCCAATTTGTGCTTGTGATTCTTCTTCTTCTTCTTTTCATTGGAGAGCTAGCACATGTCTGCCCAAGTGGAAAATACCACCCTTGTGACTATAATTAAAGTCACTCCTACATTTACAACAAATGACTCTTTTTCCCTTCCCCTCAACCTCTTCTATGCTAAATAATTTTCAGACCGGGCTAATCAATTTAGTAACCTTCTTTTTCTTTCCCATAGTAGTAGTAGTAGGGGTGGGAACTCTAACAACATTGGTAGCATCCATATCAATGTTGACACTATCATACTGCAACCGAACATCATCAACATTGAACATGTTAAGGAACTAATTCTGGGAGGAGGAGCTAACCATTTTTTTAACGGTAGAAGCCTCCATGCCTCCCAAATTGATAACTTGAAATACTTAAGCAATCCTCATTCTTTTTGAAACTTAAATAAGGTTGAGAATTGGAGAGTAGAGAGAGTATGATTGTGTATAAGAGAGTATGAGAATTGGTGTGATGAGAATGGTGGAGGATATGGGTATTTATAAGAATTAAAATAATTCAATTATCCAAAATACCCTAAAAACTAGCTATTTTTTAGTTGTTGGGAGGGGTATTTTGGTTATTATAAAACCATTTATTACTTTACCCAAATGCCCCCCCAAACTAGCTGTTATATAGCTATTAGGGGCATTATTTTCAGTTTTTCTTCCTCCAAAGCCTAAATACATAAATACTCCCTATAGTTGTTTATAGTTGTTGGGTATTCTTGTAAAAAAAACCCTCAAAAAGCAAAAGCTAGATGTTGGAGGGGGTCCCAACGGCTAGTTTACTGGATGGGAAGGTTCGACACACGACTCTAGAATCCTTGAGGAAGTAATTGCTAGACTAGAAGTATAATTTTCTGTATGTACCTCCACTAGGTACAATGCAGATGCAAATAACAACTTTGAAAAAAATTATACTTCATTCCATAATATCTTTACCACTAAAATTCAATGAAGGAAAGTATTGCCTTGTTGATTTGGGATTTGCCAATGCACCTAGATTTCTTGCTCCTTACCTTGGAGAGCGGTATCACACGAGTGATTTTCGGGGACATAGTGGTAGATTAAGATCACGTAAAGAATATTTCAATTACTCTCTCTCTCTCTCTCTCCCAATGCATAATGTAATGGAGCATTGTTTTGGTATCCTCAAAGGCAAATTCCCAATTTTGAAAAACATGTCATGTTATGACTTGAACTTTCAAGGTTCATAGTCATGGCATGTTTCATAACATACAATTTCATTAAAAAGGAAGCACACATAGATGTGTACATTAACAAATAGGGGAGAGAGGACATGCCATCAGATGAAGATGATAATTATGATGAAACCAATGATATTTATAATTTCATTAAAAAGGAGGCACACATAGATGTGTACATTAACAAATGGGGGAGAGAGGACATGCCATCAGATGAACATGATAATTGTGATGAAACCAATGATATTGGTGGCGGTGATGGTGGTATAGTTGATCAACTAGTAAACATGGAGATGAATGTAATCAGAGACTAAATTGCCAATGTACAATGGAAAAGATACCAAAGGAGTCATTGATAGTTGGTTTCACAAAGTAACTAGTGAATTGAACTCATGTTGTGTTTCTTCGTTTCATTTTCATAGATTACAACTTATTGGATTTTATGTTCAATTGTTTATCATCCAAAATTACTTTGCAGAGAACACATGGCTAAGGGGATATTTATACCAAATTGCTCATATGGAAAGGGAGAGAAGACATTGTTTAGATACATAGTGGTCACTAAGACCATCAAAGTATAGAAAGTGTCAAACCAACACTACACGGACGCCTACGATGAATCCATAACTCATTGCACGTTTGCGATGAGTTCATAGCTCATCGCAAATCTGCGGTAAACTCATACCCGGGACAGGTCACGATGAACTTCGACTGGCGCGAATCTGCAATAAAACTTAGACATGCGCGAATCTACGGTGATTTATAAGATGCACGCACATTTGCGATGAACCCCGAACATGCACGGATTTGCGATGAACCCCGAACACGCACGAAGTTGCGATGAACCCGACACCATTACAAAACTACCACTATTGAAAAATTCATCTATAGAAGCAGCCATAACTGCCTCTAAAAGCTTAAAAAATGCCTCTAAAGGTTATATAAGGCGGCTAAGTAGATGCCTTTAAAGGCCCTATCGCTAAATGTTTTAGAGGCGCTTGGTTGAGCACTAGAGGCGGATTATAAATCCGTAATCCGCCTCTAAATTGGAATTTTAGAGGCACATTCGACTGCCTCTATTATACTAACGCTAAAAGTCCTATATAGAGGCAATTAAAAGTGCCTCTAAAAGCTCAATTTAGGCCTTGTTTGCTTTTCTGTAAGTTACTTATTCAGGTAAATGCAGTTACTTGGGTAAGCCAAGTAAGTGTATTTACCCATGTTCTTTTATTTCTCATGTAAATAAGGCAATGACCATTTTAGCCATAAAAATCCCTTATTAAAGGAGCATTGTTGTCCCATTCAAGTGTTGGCAATTTTCCCCCTAGGTGGGAAAGTTATTTACCCACCTAGGAGATGGGTATCACTTACCCGGAAAATAAAAGATGGGATTCTTTACCCGGAAAATAAAAGTTATTTACCCACCCGAGTAAGTGATACCCAGGAAAATAAACTTTCCCTGGTCCCCACATAAATCTGAAAAAAAAAAAAAACATGGGATTCTTGGTCAATGTGAACCAAAATCCCATTGACCAACTTTCCCCCCTCTCAAAATCCGACAAAAGAACGCCCCCTTAGAGGCACATATGAACGCCTCTAAATAATTTTGCGGCAATTTTATGTGCCTCTAAAAATAATCTAAGAAAAGGAAAAATATGTATGCTTTAATATTTAGAGGCACTTTTTGGCTGCCTCTAAAGATATATGCTTTAATATTTAGAGGCACTTTTGGCCGCCTCTAAAAAGGTTCATTTTTTTTAAAGTGCAATATATTGTGAATATTGCTACATAAAAATTCCAATTGATACACCTGTATGAAAATATATATAAAATCCAAAAACATACACCTTATCCATAAAATTCCAATTGACTTTCATCATCATTTAAAAAAAAAAAAAAAAAAAAAACACAACAGTGAACCCTCATTATATTCATTCTTCCTTTTGAGTAGATGTCTTCTTTTTTTAACAACCTACAAATCAAATATAGAGTAGTCCATAAGAAATTCCTCTTAACATCTCAACAAAAAATGCTCTTTGTAGTCTTCATCCAATCCTTTCTTCCTCTACAACTTGCAAAGAAAAGCAACAAAAAGAAAAAAAAAACAATGTAAATAGGTATAATTTTTTTAAATTAATAGCTATTGACTATGTAATCACATATAGCAACAAAAAATGAAATAAAAATAATTAAATGTAAACTTGTAATATTTACCAAATATTATGATACTTGGATTATGTTCCTACAACCTAACCTAAGGGAAAACCTCCTGGTGTCAAATCCCTAAAAGAAAAATTGGACTACCAAATATTATGATACTTGGCCCTTGTTCTAACACAAATCCCTAAAAGAAAAATTGTTGGGCTGTAGCTGTCTAATTAGCACATGACCTTAACAAAGCTGTAAACCTATGACCTTTGGGCTGTAGCCAGATCTAAAGTGACCTTTGGATTGGATCAATTCGATCCAAAATATTTATTAGATTGGATTGGACCTGGTCCATCCATAATTGGATTAGGTTACCGGGAGTGGTGTTCGAGGCTGGTTTCGACTGAAAAAAAATCAGTAGATAGGAGGGTTTAAGGAGGTGGGTTTGGGCTGGTTTTATGCTAATTTTCTATTGAAAATTGCAGCAGCAACACAGGTTACTGGGAGCGGGTTTTAGGATGGCTTCTGCTAAGAAAAATTCAGCAGATAGGAGGGTCAATGGAGGTGGGTTCAGGGCTGGTTTTGCACCAGTTTTGTGCTACAAATTGCAGCAGTGGCACGGGTTACCGGGAGCCAGTTTGAGGTTGGTTTCTGCTAAGAGAAATTCAGCAGATAGACGGGTTAAGGAAGGTGGGTCTGGGGCTGTTTCACACTGATTTTCTGTTGCAAATTGCAGCCATGGCTCGGGTTTCCAAGAGCAGATTCAAATCCGAAAACTTGCTGCAAAAATACAACAGGTGGACGGGTTGAAGAAGGTGGGCTCGGGGCTAGTTTCATACCAGTTTTTCTATTGCAAATTGCAGCAATGGTATGGGCCACGGCTTTCGGGGCTGGTTTTCAGCTCTTAGATGGGTCGAGGATGATGGTTTCAGGGGTGGTTTTCTGTTGCAAAAATACAGTAGATGGAAGGGTTCAAAGGGTGAGGTTTTGGACTGAGTTTGAGTAGGTTTTCTGCTGCAAATTGCAGCAATGGTATGGAGGTGGGTTCGAGGCTGGTTTTGCACCAGTTTTCTGCTACAAATTGCAGCAGTGGCACGGGTTACCTGGAGCCAGTTTGAGGTTGGTTTCTACTGAGAGAAATTTAGCAAGTAGACGGGTTAAGGAAGGTGGGTCTGGGGCTGTTTCACACCAATTTTCTGTTGCAAATTGTAGTGATGGTGCGGGTTTCCGTGAGCAGATTCAAATCTGAAAACTTGCTGCAAAAATACAACAGGTGGACGGGTTGAAGAAGGTGGGCTCGGGGTTGGTTTCATGCCAGCTATTCTATTGCAAATTGAAGCAATGGTATGGGCCACGGCTTTCGGGGCTGGTTTTCAGCTCTTAGATGGGTCGAGGATGATGGTTTCAGGGGTGGTTTTCTACTGCAAAAATACAGTAGATGGAAGGGTTCAAAGGGTGAGGTTTTGGACTGAGTTTGAGTAGGTTTTATGCTGCAAATTGCAGCAATGGTATGGGTCAAGGTTGATAGTTTCGGGGTTGATTTCGTGCCAGTTTTCGGTGGTGGGTTGCAGTGGTTACAGGGAGTGAGTTCAGGGGTAAGACCTGCAAAGAAAAAAGCACTCCAATGTATGCATTCATTCAACCATTCCACCCCTAATGTCCGAGAGTACCTCCCTCTCATCATCCATCCATTCCAAGACCACCATTCAACAAATTCGTGACAAAATCCAATGCACAATTTAAACTCTAAAGTTTGAAAATAAAAAATCCAAGTTCTTACCTTATCCAAAAATGAGAGAACAGATTCGAACAGCACTCCTTTTTTTTTCTCTTATGTTCCTTTCAAGCTATTCCCGCTCCTCTATCACATAACCTAGCTTCCTCTGACTGCACGATAGAAAAAAGTGATAGTAAATATTTATATTTAAAGAAGAATATGGCCTTTAATTACACAAAATATCACAAATAGAAATGTGGCTAGTGGAGAAGACATATTAGGAAGAAAAATGGTAAAACCATAAAGAAAAATCAAGTTTGGAGGTCATCCAAACAATGCATGGAATTTTCTTTTCTTTAAACATTTCTCCCCTCCCTTATCTTGAATAACGAGCCTATATTATTAATTTCTGAAAGTGATTTTAGTGAATAAGTGAAGGTGATACTAGGGTCCTAGCATGTTTTAGTAATGTAAATTTAGTTTCTATTATTAAGTGCAAAATAATTATATTACAGTTCTTTTTAAACAAGTTTGCCATTTTGTTCTACAAAATCTCTTTCATGGTGAATTGTTAGAAAACTCAACTGTAATTTTTGGGCTATGGAAAATCTTCTTCTATTGAAATATCTATTTATTATTTGACTTGATATCACTATTGCTCAGACTATGCAAATAGAACTAAGCTATGCTTTACTAATCTTTACTTGGTCTATGGAACTAACAGTTGGTCCCTAGCTCAGGTTAGCATAGGTTGTGTGGCACAAAATTTTTTATATTAGGTCTCATTCAATCTAGAAAAATAGAATCAACCCATAAAACATTCTATAGGCTTCATTTTCTTTTATCAATAAATTTCTTTTTTATTTATTACCAAAAAATACTCAGACACCTTATTTTTAAGTTCTTATTTTAACTTCAAAAGGATATTTCTTTCTTTAAGTTATAAAAGAATCAACATATAGAGAATTACAATTACAAGAAAATCACATCAACCATGGTAAAACTTAAAAACAAAAAATAATGATCATAGAAGTGAAGACCTAGCAATTTAAACAAATTTTTACATTACTGCAAAAAGTGAATAGGAGTCAAACACTGTTGCAAATAAGAAGCCAAATTTTGTAATGGTACTTCTATTGAGCGGTCGAGCCACATCTAAAAAAAATAAAAATAAAACAATGCTGCAACACCAAAAAATAATTCAAGTTCTATAAAGTCCTGAAGGATAGATAACCTCCTCAACCTGCTTACTCTGATACTAACATTTGTAGATAGGTATCATAGAAGACTAAAGCAATCTAAATCCTGAACTAGTTGATACCACAGAGACAGAACATGCAACAAAAAGATTAAAATAGTGCAACATCTAGCATTTATCAGGAATTAGTTATCCACACCAAAAGCCTACCCAATAAAAGGATTGTACCATGAAGCATGAAACTAACAGAGCGACATATGAGGAGCCACATTTGAGGCAAGTGCTACCATAGATGCATGCACCTATAAGTATAATTCTATATTCAGTAGTGACAAACCCCTAGTTTGCAACAGGACCCCAAAAATGAGTTGTTTTGGGACCTACAGGACTATTCCACAAAGCTCAGAAAGCCATTTAAAATTAATGCTAGTTAGGTACCTGTAAAATGGTTTTAGTTACAACACCAGATGGTTAAAAGCTGAAGATAATTTATGTAAATAATACCTTCAAAGTTAGAAAGCTAAATGAGTTGTTTTGGGACCAACAAGATTGCTCCAGAAAGCTAAATGATAACTGATCAAAGCTAGAAACATGAAAATTATATAACCTCAACTTTATCATGATAATTTCAATTAAAACCAGATCACATAAGAAATGCAAAGGAAAACCAAACAAAGAAAACTTGAATATAACTGGAAAAGTTAATAGAATTTGCTAACTACTATGTTGTTTCTTATACTCAAGAAATTAATAGATTATTGCAATGACAAGGAGAAAAGAAAATCTTAGCCAACCACAACTACAAATTCCCACCTATTCTGAAATCTGAATCAGCATCGGGGAAGACAAGAAATGCTCAGCATTTCATTTGATAATTCTGTTATTTTTGAAATCTGAATCAGCATAGGGATGGTATTCCACATTCCTTTTTCCTCCAAAGCCCTAATTTTCCAGCAACATAATAGGTCTTTGACAGATTTCGGCATGATCCAGCAAATCCCCATAGCACTTAGAAAGTGATCTCACACCTAGGCAGCAACTAGCAAGATGGCACCAACTGACAAGATGAACTTTCTTCTCTTCCTCCCAACCTTTCCAAAGGAACTTCTTTTGCAGATTTTCTAAATTCTTTGCTACCTTAGTTGGGATAGGGAAGAGGGATAAGAACGATGTTATACAAATTATGTATGGTACTGGCCTATTAAGGAAATGACTCTTCCTCCATGTAAAATAAATAATTGTTAATTCTTTCAAATACATGCACCAAAATCAAAGGCTCCAAGTCCATTACAGACTTATGTTTAATCTTGAAGGATGTAATACAGATTTATGAAATTGTTTCACATTGTAAAGAGTTTATTATAAATACAATTAAATCAAACTATTTTAAAACAATTCACAAATTTAATCACTATTGTTATGTCCAAGTAAAACCAAAATATTTGTGCCATCACAAATAGATTGCAATGTCTAATAATATAAAAATGTTTACAATATTATAAGATTTTTTTCTCAATTCTCATAATACCTGTTTGAGGAGGCTTTCCCATAGTAGCTTTTGGCTCTGCAGGGTGGGCCCCATACGAGTAGCGTATAAGCAATGTTTGGTGAAAAGTCTAGAATGCCCAAATTTATTGTCCTTCTTTAGCAAAAAAAAAACCTTTTTTGTAAAGCTTATTTTAGTGGTTTTACCAAAGGAGATCAATGAAAAGCATCTCAACTAGAACTTTAACCCTCCTAAACAGACCAATAATATCAATTTTAAAGCATCCTACTGTAGATGTTACACTTTGTATAGAACTTTAGTTTCTCAATTGCAATTGGACATTTAATTCAAATACTTTCTGTTGATGGATTATACAGATGGTTGTATTAAGGGTGCCATTGCATTGCAATGGTTGTGCAAGAAAAGTTGAGAAACACATCTCCAAGATGAGAGGTATGTGACTGGCCTAGCTCACTTTGGATGATTTCTCATCTGTTTCCCTGATTTAACAAACTGGTCTATAAGTGTAACCTCCTATCAGGTGGACTTGGAGAACAAGGAAGTGGTTGTAACAGGGGATGCTCTTCCCTTTGAGGTGTTAGAGAGTGTCTCAAAGGTCAAGAATGCAGAGCTTTGGGAGTTCTCCTGATTGAAAGATCATACCAAAAAGAAATTATATACTCAGTTAATATTGACTCACTTGGAAATTAATTTGGTGGGTTCCCATTCACTAGGCTTTAGATGGGCAAAGTATAGATAGAAAGGCAAACAAGGCTGTGAGGATTAATCAAGTTCAGTAGTTTGTAAACACAATGTCTCTCCTTCCATGTAAGCTTTGCACTGATTTGTGTGCTTACTATGTGTTGTACTATCTACTAACCAAACTAGTTATTTGATGACTAGTGCCCAATTTTGATGTATTCATTTTCACCATTTGGCAATGACAATAGTGAAGTTGGAATTGTAGCAATTTTCCAAACCAGAGCTATATTAGATCAATGGATGTTTGTATATTGATAGAATCAAAATTACAGAGGTATGTTGAACTTTTTTTTTTGTGAAGATTTTTTTTTGTGTATGAGGAAAGATAAATCTCTCTCTCTCTAGTTTTAGTTGCCTTATCACCTATGATGAATGAATGCTTTACTTCCTTCCTCCTGCACATGGAGGGACATATCCTCTGTGAAACTCTTTAGTGCTCATGTCTTTTCTCACTACCTAAACCCACTTCCTAATTATCCAAGCCCCAATAACTTGATATTTCCATTTATGATTTCTCTTTTCTCCCTATACCTTTCTTGTTCAGATTCTGAGCAAATAATTAACAAAATGAATGAAATAAGATCACATCATGTCAATTCATTGAATATGCATGTATGCAATCAGAACATTAAGGAAGTTGGGCATATCCTTTCCATTTGCAGTTGATAGGTACAACTCAACTGTAATTTTTGGGTTATGCTAGATTCACTGTAGATAGAGACAACTGGATTGTATGATAAAAGAAGCAATGGGGCCATGGCCAAATAATGCCAATTATCTACAAGGAATTCCTGCAACTCTGTTTGATACAGAACCCTTGATGGAGATTCAGACAATCTAGCACATTCCAGTTAAGGTTACATACTAGAAATCTGATATGTCTAGCATTCTCAGCCTAAAGATATACTAACATATATAAAAGACACTCCTCTAGTCAAGTGAGACGTATCAGGCAAATCAGAATTTACAAAAATCATATCTCTTCCCATAGCAAATTTCCTAAATGGGCCATGCAAAGGTTCTCTTATGGAAAGGCTATCAAGGGATAATAACTTAACCTCCAAGGATCCCCTTCCATGTCCCTTAACCATTTAATGGTGTTTTCTGAATCTCCTACATCATAAAAGTAGCAATTAGGTGGGTTTTCATCAAATTTTACAAGAGGTTTTGATTGGTCAAAGTCTTTCTGGTATCATGTCTTTCCAGCACCAAGTAATAATATCTCTCCCAATTTGTGGTTAGTATTCAGTAATTTTCCATGCACTCTATTGAAAAATTTGTCCCCAAATTTATGGTAAGTATTAAGTAATTTTCCAATGTACCCCCTTTATTAAAAGGTCAAATTAAAATTTAGAAAAAATGACGAAGATATATGTGTGGTATTTTATAGAAAATTTTCTCTTCAAACATTTTTTAATTACCAATAAAATTAATAATGAAAATGTCAGAGTTAGAAACCATCTTTTGTAGATTAAAAAAAAAGAGTTAGAGCATATAGATAGAACCTAATTATTTTTTCTTTTATGCAGGAGGCAGGAGTACTTGGTAAATTAGGGGATATTTAATTTTCCTTCTAATTATTGGTACTGTGTCTTATTGGAGGTGTGGGGTTGTTATGATAGCTATTTAGAGTTTCTCACAAAAATAAGCAAGGTTTCAAATGTCTAATCTATTTTAACCAATAGACTAATTGCTTACTAATCTCCTTTGAATCTTTTCACAGGCCATCCCAGAATGATGAATTGGTCAAGCTCTCTTCAAGAGCAACATGAGAAGTTCAATCTGATTGAAAATCACAAAACAAGTACATCAAATCACCAATCAGTAAAAATGTGTTGTTTTTGCTGACATGGAAGCCATTTTTGGTTTAGAAAACAAAACCACTCAAATTGTCCAACACCCCCTTAATGTATGCCTTAATATCCATGAGCTTGGCTAGAATTACTTGTGGAAAACAAATAGGTATTCCTCCTTGCATTGCCTACATTAATTTAAAGAACAAGAACCAAATTAGGAAACAAATATTAGCAGCATACATAGCTTTTCCTTCTCAAAATTTTAATTATTTTGGGCTTAATGACCACTCATTGGCATTTCCTACTCATATTATACAGATAAATCATAAATGTTAGTAAAGTCAGGTAATTAGGTGTTATGATTTAACCTTCAATTAACAAGAACAATTTCCATGCTTCTGCAAAAGACACAGATGTATGTTCTGCACCGCTTAACATACCAGCCATGCAAATGCCTACTGATTAATTAATAAACAACCAATACTGTCTGACCTTCTTGGGATTGGGAACCCTAAAAATTGGATAATCCACTCACCCATTATGAAGGCTATTTATCTCCAACTATCAATCGATGTGTTGATTTTGTAAGTAAACTCTAGGACTTGATAAATCCATTAATTTACCACAAAAAATTATTAGCTGTAGAAACACAATAGAGCTGTTTAGAAGCTCTTATAAGAGAGACCTGACGACTTTATTCAAATATGAAACAAACATTTAAGCAGAAAGATCTACCATGATACAAGGAGAATAAAAAAATAACCTTACTACTTGTGAGAAGGAGTTCTTCACGGTGATCATTCTTCCATGAAACAACCTGCCCTCCATACAAGATAACCTGGATTTGTAAAGGAGAGAGATAAATAAGAATCGGTGCATTTGCAGGGAAAAAAAGCATAGAAAAGGTAAGACATTTCTATAATCTAACGAATTGCCTATACAAAACATCTATTTGAGATTTGAATGGCAACCTAAAACTTTAAAAATGAAGTCCGGATTAAAAAATTAAATTCAACAATTAATGATGCCAAAAGTTCTAAGTCAATTTGGAAATTCAACCACCAAACATTGAATGCCAAAAGTTCAGACGCAAGCCTATGAGCTTTTAGGATACATAGGATCTTGCTCCTAGTTATACTCTTGACTTAGAGCAATACCATGAGAATCATGAAGAATGAAACCGATCTGAGAAAATAGGAGCATGTAAACAGAAAACACACAACTGCAAGTTTGTGGGCTACAAGAATTAACTAGAAGCATGTAAACAGAAAACACACAACTGCAAGCACAACAACCTAACTCGTAGGCGTTTCAAATCACAACAAAAGAAATAAAACCATGAGAATCTAAAAATCTGTACAAAAAAGTACTCTAAGTTTGTGTGTAAAATAATAAAATAATACCAAAAAAATTCATCCAAAGTATTCATCTTATCATCTATCACCATGTGAACTACCAATTGACCCCTTTTATTTGATTGGATTTAAAAGGAGGCATTTGGGTTTGGAATGAAATGTGACCTATTTGGCGTTATATATAGGTGTAGGGGGTGGGGGTGGGTAGGCACTTAAGCTTGTTTGTTAGTCCGACCCTAAGGTGTCCTGTTCTTACTAACGCTATCTCGGAACTTGGAAGGCATGTGAGGAAAATGAGGGTTTTTATTTTTATTTTTTGGTAACTAAATGGGGTAAAAAAGGAAAAAATAAATCCAGCTAGAACGACTAAAGAAACAGATGCAAACAAAGAGATAAAATCATCTTTTTGTAAGACGACATTTAGCGAAGTAGGGGTCGAAATATAAAAAAAACGATGAAGAATGAACCAAAAGAGGGTGGAATCCTCTTGTACGACAGAATCGATGAGGATATACCCTTACCGCGACTGTGCATACGATCCATGGTGACGACATTGGAGTTGTGGCCCCTATTTACCTTTCACTTCTCTTTTGAGTCCAGTAGAAACCAAGATGTAAAGAGTAAATTGTTTGTTTGAGAGGAAATTTGATTGTTGCGCGTGATGGCTTTGGGCGCGAATCCTTAAAATAGTGGCTACTTTCTTTGGTCCCACCGAAAGGAAGGATAAAAATATATTATAAAGGCATTAAAAATTGCCTTTGCCTTCTTTGACATGATACAGAGGCAGTTTTTAAGGGCCGCCTAAGGCCAAATGCCTCTAACCGTACAATAGATCGGAAATAAATGCTAGTTATATATGCATCTTTAAATTATGTATAAGGGTTTAATGAAAGTACGTCCGCCAAATGATGATGTTACCCACGCCACGTCAGTATAATAGGGCCACACACGGAGAGAATCTGAAAGGGATATGATTCCCTAATAATGATTACTTAATAGTCAAACAAAAAGAAATATCTATTTTCGTAACAAAAAAGATCCCATTTTTTAACAGGAAATAACTTCTTTGATAACCTTATCTTTCTCCTTATAAAAGGGGAAGAACAATTCTTCCCCAGAAGGAGAATACAACTTTTATCTAGGGTTTCTCACAAGGAAGAAACTCCCTCATCTCCTTTCTTCTCTTTTCTTCCCCATAACCTCTATCTTCTCTGTTGCCTTCTCTAGACTTTCGAAGACTTGACTGTTTGCCAATGAAAACACTATCCTACCTACACATTGCACATGGCAAAAACTAAAGCAAACTATAGGCATTGGATTTTACGTTGCCCAATGAAAGGGAATCATAAGGGTTCCTTCATTTAGGCAGGCCAATACCTTGATGTACGCTAAATGCCATCACGACTTCACCTTAACTTGCCAACTTCTTCCAATGTTCAAGCACAACATAACAATGAATATTATGCTCTTGTTGCATGTTGTGATTGCAACATAATTTGCTTTATTCTATAGGTTTGGCTTATGGTGACATTATTGATATTTAAACTTCTAATACGATTCAAGTTGGTGGTGTTAAACTAATAGACCATTTTTCATTGCATGTAGTTGACTTCAACATTGTTATGAACTCTTTGTGATGTCTGTTAGACCGATGGTATATTTATTAAACTAGCATATGTCACATTGAATAGGTTCATTCCAAGATGGCAAATGTTAGGTTACATTATTTAAAATTTATTTATTGCATTTTTTAAGTGGTATTAGCACATGGATGTATTTCTACATCACTTTGCTAAGTGATTTGGGGCCTGTTCGTTTGCTCTAAAGTCTGACATCTGAAAGTGCAATAATTACATTAAAAAGTATATTGGTATTGGTGAATTTTTCTTTCCTCTGAACTCTGAATGCAAAGAATGTTGATATAAATTCTGAATTCTTAAAATTATCAAATATCCATTTTGACCCCAACATGAGAATATTTGTTTGCCTTTTTTTGAGGGTATCATTAGAAAACAAAAGTTGTATGATTGCACTTTAAGAGATACGAGATAAAGAGGAAATGCACAACAATTTTTCTCTTAAAGTTAAAAGATTCTTCTTAAGATATAAGAGTTAAGAGGAAACGAACATGCTCTTATTTAGGTGTCGTTTGGTAAGTCTTCTTTAGAAGATCTTCCGGTAGACTTGACGGCCAAAAGATGATGTGAGCTTTTGCATTAAGATCTAAGCAACTTGAAGACTGTTTGGTTAAGGCATGTCTTTTCGTGCGAAGACAAGTTGAAAAAAAAAAGACGAAAGTCTCCATTTGGAGCTTCCCAAAAATAACATGAAACGGGATTCCTGCATCTGTTCAGGGTTACGGCTTTCGGCGACTAAATCTTTTCCCAACCAAATGGGAAAATACCAAAATACAGGTTGTCAGACTTCTAAAAAGCCGATAGCTCGTGCAAAAAGACACGCCAAACAAGGCTATAGATTTATCTGCTACTCATCATGCCCAAGAGTTAGAACAATTCACTGGGCAATCATCCGTTTTAGGAAGCTCTTGTCATCATTTATGGGGGTGTCAATTGGATTGGAATTGGTCCAATTTGATCTGGTCTAATATGAATCCATTATAGATGGATCAGGTCTATGCCTAGCAAAATGTTGACCCAATTCGCGAACCCAACCTGAAAAGATAGGGTTAGGGTCTCATATTTAGCTACTTGAATGTGAAAATGACCCGACCCGACCCGACCCCCCCCAAAAAACTGGGTTGGGTCATGGGTCAACCTGCTGACCCGATTGTCAAGTCTAATTGTGATTATTTATGCATTGTTAGAAGTTTCCACTCTTTAATTTTTTCTATTTAGTCTTTACTTTTTATTGTTTACTCTTTAATTTTTTCTATCCTTACTTTTTATTGTTTACTCTTTAAATTGTTAAATGCTCAAGCTTTTTATTTTATATTTGGAAATTTAAGGTTAATTCTTTTAATTTTGACATTTTTCATATAATTTGGATGACCCGAATTGACCCATGGGTCAACCATAACCCGGACATTTAGGGTTAGCGTCTAGCATTTGACAACCCAACCCGAACCCGACCCACCCAACCCGATTGCCAGGTCTAATCATGTCCAATTCAACCGGATAAATACTCTGAAACCATCTCGGACCTGTCCAATTCAATGTCTGGACTATCAAATATATTCGAATTGGTTTTAATTTGGATTAGTTCTAATCCAAACCTGGTCCATTGACACGTGTATAACTGTATTCCTATCTTGTATCAATGGACTGGATTTTGGTTCAATCGGACCGAATCCAATAAAAGCCATTACGGATGGACCAAGTCCAATCCAATCCAATAAATACTTTGCACCATTAATTCTGAACTCGTCCAATTCAATATACTAAACCCGATCCATTGACACCACTAGTTTTGAATACCAAATGGATCCTCGTTTGCAAATTTATCATCACTAACCCCATTAGCTGGATCTAGCGTAAGCACACCGCCCTATGGGCTATGGGGCCAAAGCAGCATAACACTCGCATGAGGCGAAGGCCCGAAATACTGTATTCGGCCCAAGCCTGCATGTCAGTGGGCCCTGCTCAAAAGGCCCTTATTAATAACCCGGATCCAAGACCCAAAACTTGAAAATAATAAACGATGGAAGTATGAGTTTGACAGCGGAATTTCCCTCCCTGTGTTCGTCTGTCCGTCCCTACTCTAGGGTTTTAGAGCTGAAACAAAAATTTCTCTGGTGATTTTAACCTCTAAAGTTGTAGGGATTTCTCCCAAATCTAGTGCAGATTTCGAAATGTCTGAAGAGCGTGAAGAAGAGAATAACCACTAAAAATAAGGGTAACAGAAATGGCATTCCAGTTCTTCTCTCCCCAAATTCAGCAACAGCAAACCACACAGCTCTTCCAGCCCCAGCCCCAGCCCCAACAGCAACAGCAGCTCCAACAGACCAATTCATTCCTTCAACAGCAGCAACAACAGCAGCAACAACTTTTTCAACAGCAGCAACAACAACAACAGCAGCAGCAACAGTTTTATCTCTTTACCAACGATAAAACTCCGGCCAGTTACAACACGAAGTGGGCCGATCTTCATCCCGATTCCCAAAAAGTACTTCTCCAGATCGAGTATGTCATCCCTGATTTTGTTTTATAAGAGTTCATAGTTCTTCCTTATTCTAAGAAAGAGAAAGACAACTGTGTAATTATATGATGCCCATAAACTAGGGTTAAGAGGTTTTTTCCATGAAATGGGCGTCATGGTACTGTTGGAGCTCTTTTTTTTTTTTCCTGGGATTGGTTTATGCTACCTTTTTTTTGATCAATAAGGTTTATGCTACCCTTCTGGATCCTTAATGGATTTCTTTGTGTGCAGGGAGCGGATACTAGGGTATAGGGATGAAAGCGAGAGGCTAGATCAATGTAGTCGTCTTTATGATTCTTCGGTATCAAGTGATGGGTTTGAGCTTGAAGCTAGTCATATTGTACAGGTTCATTTTTAATAAATTAAAATTGTTTTGGTTTCTTCTTGGTTCACTTTAATTTGCTCTCATAACAGTTATCTATTTTCTTACCTGAAGTGTTAGTATCTTACATTGGTTCTTTCATATCAAGCACAGAAATTTTATTCAAACTCATATGCACATAAAATATGTTATGTGAGAGAAAAGGGGGAGGGAGGGAGGGAAGGGGCGAATGTAACCATACGTTCTATAAGGAATGCAGGTAAGAGGTTAAAACGACAAGAGCTGGTAATCAAATCGAAGAAAAGTGGGAAAATTAGAGTGACAGGCTTAGTCTCTGGAATAAGGAACTCCTTCCCCCACAGCTAGCTAGGATATCCAATTTCTTGCATATATTTATCAAATTAAATGAGAAATGACTACTTCTAGTCCTTTCTATTATTTCATGGGTTTTTTTGGAACTTGTGGAATGGTATCATAAAAATGTTCAAAGAGCCTTACAATAGAGGGAATAAAATATAAATGCAATACTTGTAATTTTAATTTCAAGATGGAGCTATGAACATTAAAGGTTTTCAAGCTAAGTAATCTGATGTTCTGATGTTAGTGTCTATAAGATTGTATCTAGAAGGATGAGGTATCCTAAAGGACTTGTAATCTTGCATATCTTTTTTCCTTATTTTTTCCAAACTATGCATTTTCATAACTGAAGCATGTGAAGGAACAAAAGAAAATCATGGTCATAATCTGAATGTGTTTGGCATGGATGCTTGACCCCCCTTAGAAAGTTCATGCATCAATATCACTATCCAAGAGAGGTCAAAAACTGAGATTGAGGCCCTCAAGGATTCTATTTTCAAAATCATGTGTTTTGGTTGTTGGAGTCAAAGCACGTGTTTTCCAAGTCTTTATTTTCAAAATCCTGTTCACCGCTACTATCCATTTCCAACACAGATTTTTGGATCTATAGCCCCTCTGAAGATTATGAATTTTGTTTGATGTCATCTCACATAATGGTGGAGGGGAGATTGGATGCAAGCATAATTTTTTGGCAATGTTGGAGGGGAGATTGGATGGAGGATATAAGTTTTGGCATTTTCTTGCACAAAGTGGTTGCTCTTGGACTTCAACCTGTGTTCTTATATTTGTTAGACTAAGATTTTGATCATTGCACCAAGAAATGGCCCCTTAGTAGATTGCTTTGGTATGCTTATTTGAAAATTATGCTTGCATATATGCATGATGCACAAGGAACCAGGTGAATTTGTTAATCACCTCCTCCTGTATTGTATATTGGCCTCTTAACATATGGAGTTAACTCTTCAGTTGTTTGGAATAACTTGGGTTTTCCCCTATTCTAATTCTATGTAGAACCTCATATTAACCTAGTTTCTTGCCTCCTTTTGAGGAGACTGGGTAAGCTGATCTCTAGATACAGTTTAGGATAATAATGTGGTGGCTACAGGAAAGAAGAATGGAAGGATCCTAGGAACAAGTTTGAAAGCTGAGTTTCTATTTCCATAGCTATGAGGTTGAACCTTCATAGATGTCACTTGGGAATCATAGCGTGTCCAGGGCAAAGGAACATTTAGGAACAACATTGGCACAATTTTTTCAGGTCACATTGTGGAGGATACTAGATATTGGTTAAGGTATTAAGTATTGACCCTATTATAAGTGTATAAATGTACTGAATCCTTAGTTTAATGGAACTAATAATAGATGGGGATTAAAGCACTTCTTTTGGTTGGGAGGAAACAACTAGAGGTCCATGAGGTTGTCACATGTGTTAAGAGTAGCAAGTTGGGTACCTGATTTGGAGAATTCACATGTAACACCCCCCCCCCCCCCCCTTCATTAAAAAAGAAACAGGGATCCCAAGTTGCATCCCTACCTAAGAGAAGCTAGGGTTTTGGCTTGAAAGGTTGATCGTCTTATTCTTCTGGATCCATAGATGAGTTTGTCAAATGTTGGAGATCATTGTAGTTTTGGATTTATCACAAATACCAATGTTTTAGAAAATGTTACTGAAACTGATAACTGTTAATTGAAATAAACAAAATTTTGAACAGAAACACCCATTTTGGCTATGTCACCATAGAAGAAAGTCCTTGGAATGATCATAACTTTCACTTTCTTGTTGATATCCTCGTAAATTCTTTGATAACCTCACCCTCATGTTTACAAGAGTCCCAATCCAGGGCATCTAGATCTATGTAACTTTGATCTTGATTTTTTGATGTCAAACCTTTTATTCTTGTTTGTATTAAGAATTTCACCTAAAATAGATGTCTATTGAAGGATTCAATGCATAGATATGTATTTTACAGTAAAAATCTAGACTTTTGAAGAGTAGTTCCAGAAATTGATTATGCATTTTAAAATGTAATCTGTTGACCTTATTGACATATACAGGGATCACCCAAGGTATGGATTGTCTGAAAGCTTTTATTTCTTGTTTATGATACGTTATATTTCAACCTTTTTAAATCTTATTTGAACACATTTTCAAGGAAAAAGTTGTACAATTGATGTGCTATTGTTGGATACCATGTTCATAGACGTAGTACATGTTTTGTTCATTAGAACCACACATCAATCTTGTTTACATTTGCAGACCGCAGTAATATATGACTTATATTAGGTGCTTTTGCTCCCATATCTGCTATCCTTCTTGTACCACTTTCCTTTTGTAGTATGCTGTTTCTTGAATTATGTTATCCTGAGGCTTCATGATGACTTTGTAATTTGTTATGACCTATGGGCATATTTTATTGAGATGCTCATGCTGCCATGTTTTGATAATACACAGGTCCTGAATATCTATTTATATCTAATCCAAATGTTGCTGGTGAACTGGTTTACATAAAATATCAAGACATCCTCCACAATGTAACCTAGCTAAGCAACAATTTTGTTTCTCTTGTTGGTAAATATAGAGTAATAGTAAAATTAGAGACTACACTCAAAGCAATAAGATTTCTTTAAACTAAGATTCTCAGAAACTCTCCTCCACCTTCCCCCTAATAAACTCCACATGTGTGCATGTGGTTTTTTTTTTTTTGAATGTCATAAATGACCACTGCTATCATTTTTTTTTTCTTATCAGTCTGCCTCTGCTATCATTATTGGTCCATCTTGTATATGCTACATTGTTGATGTATTCTAAGGGATTGAACTATCAATCATATGTCAGGAGCTTGGTGGAATTAGTATTGCCATGGAAAGAGAGAAGGCTTTGCTGCAAGAGCTAATGACTGTTGTGAAGACCATGATGAGAAACACAGAAGTTGCAGTTCGTTCATTCATGATGCTCCGTCCAAGGTTCCTTCATCCAAATGTGGGAGCTACTTCAAATGCTACTGCCCCATCACAGGCTCCAGGAGCAACTATGGCTCCAAATGCAACTAGTCAGCCAATGTCTACCTCTGTAGTACCAGTATTTGATTTCTACAGTGGGATTCCAAAGAGACCATCTCAGTTTATGCAGCATACAGTGGCCAGATTTGAGAAGTATCTTGGTGAGTGCTGCCAATGGATTGAAGAGTTAGAGCAGCTACTCTCAGACTCTGATGGGAACCCTAATGGAATGGACTCATCATTAGTGCAGTCTCTACCAAAAGTCATGTCCAATGTGCATGATTTTTTTGTTCATGTGGCTGCCAAGGTAACAGAAGTGCTTTTGTATTTTGTACTTGGTCCATATGTGGATTATTCTGTCTTTTCACATTGATATTGAAATGGACCCATTCAGTAACGTGTGTGTCTGTTTTAAATAACTAAGGGCCTGTTTGGTGCATTTTTTTGTGCGGTCTTTCGGCTGTTTACAAGCCAGGCAGACCGATTTTCGGTCTATTTCCGTTTGGCTTGCGGAAGATCTAGCCGCCAAAAGCCGGAGTGCCGAAAAGACGCGAAAAGCCCATTTTGGGCTGATTTCGGGAAGCTCCAAATGAAGCTTTTCGCGTCTTTCGCGTTTTATTCTCGCACGGAAACACAGGGAAAGACGTGCGTCTGCCAAAAGTGCTTCGGGCTGCTCAGATCTTCATGCAAAAGCTCAATGCGTCTTTTGACTGTCAGAGCTACCAGAAGATCTTCCCAAAAAAACGCGCCAAACGGGCTCTAACTAATTAGGGCTTCTTCTTGATTGTTACCCCTGCATTGGATTGAGTAAATTCTTTGGGCCTAAAAGAAGCAGTAAGGGCAGATTATAAACAGTTTATTGGGGTAGTGTGAACTATTGAGATCTACAATAAAACCTGTGGCTGGTTGGAACAGCTACGCCAAGTTGCACTATTACTTGCTGGTTGCTGCTTTGATGATTCTGCTGATGACTGAACTCTAAGATGATTGACTTTCATCCTCTAGAATTATGAATCAATATACCTTATGAGTTTTACCCTACATATAACTAATGACTTATTAAATCTAATTGTGCTATCTATACAACCTAGAAGCTCAGTTTTTTCTTTTAGTTTTCTCCTCCTGTATTTGTTTAAGTGTGTGTGTGTGCTATGCTGTGTTTGTGGGTTGGAAGGTGGATCCTAAAGTACTATACCAGAATATGTGGTATCTGGACAGTTTCTACCTCAGTACTTACATATGCTCAGAATCAACTGATCTATCTATTAAGATGTAAGAAAACTACTGCATGAATGTACTTTGCATGGCATAACTGGGAAAGGAGACTTCTCTCCTATTTTGATCCATAGCATCTTTCTATTAGTTTCTTCCTGGTGTTTGATTTGCCTCTGATCTGTTCCATTATTTTTTGCTTATTTATTGATAAAAAATTTTATATTTGTGTATTGAATTTGACATTATATTTCTACTAGCGTAAGGGCACGTGTGCAAGTAAATGGTAAATATTTAAGTTGATATTGTATATCAAATCTAACTTATATGACCTGCACCAAAACCAAGGCAAGTATCGGCTTTATAATAGTATTGATGATAGTGCTTATTTTAAATTGGCCATTGTTGTTTTGTCTTGTATTCTGCAGGTGGAGAGCCTTCATCAGTTCATTGAGTCAATGAAAACAGCTTATCTTGCTGACCAGCGGCGCCGAGGGGATGGAAATGATCCATTTCTTGAGGCTGATAGGCGGGAAACTGCCAAACAAGAAGCTGCTGCCAAGAGGGTTCATCCAACATTACACTTGCCTTCAATTTCACAACCGTCTACTCAAGTTGCTGGTTTATTTGCAAGTTCAGCAACAGGTGGGCCATCAAGCGCCCCACAACCTTCTGCAGGAACCTCAGCTTCATCTGGGAGTGGATTCTCACTTTTTAGTACGCCATATTCTGCACCATCTTCTGCTTCGTCATCTTTGCTGTTCTCCACTCCATTAGTGTCTGCTCCAGTATCCTCCCTGTTTGGATCGTCGGCTGCTTCACCGCAATTTGCATCTGCATCATCTTTATTTGGGTCCACCCCAGCTCCTTTGTTTGGTACTGGTGCACCATCCTTTGCTTCAACCAATCCAGCTGGAAGTTCACTCTTTTCAACACCATCTTTTGCTTCAGGCATGCTCTTTATACCTATTGCATTTTTTACTTTCCCATGGGACCAGGTTCTTACAGTACTGGTGTGATTCAGAAACTAAAGAGGGATAATATTATGACTCCCCATCTCCAATTTAAAATGATTTAATTATGCACATATCATTGCAGCAGAAAATATCTATATTGTTCAATGATATTACATGTGTGATTTAGAGCTCAAAGTTTATTCTAAAAGATTCTTAATGGTCCAGGCTTATGCCATTAGAGAAGTATGTTCTATTGGTAATTGAAGTTGTTGTACATTTGGTGATTATGGTTGCTGTCAGTGTGATCTTTAAATTATGGCTTCAGCATAATATTTTTCATCTTATTAAGATTTTAGCTAGTTAGTACCCTATATGTATTGACACATTAAGTGATACTTCTTTAGAAAATTCTTTTTCTTTTTTAGTTATTAAATCTGTCACATTATCGATTTTTCTTCTCTATTCACCAAACCTTTGTGATTGTTGGCAAGATGTGTTCCTCAGTCCTAATATTTTATTTCTTTTTATACAATGAGATATTATATATTGTTTACTTGTTTCCAGGTCCTGCAACAGCGTCAGGGGCAAGTTTTGGAACTGCATCTGTGAGTAAATTTGCTTTGGCTTGATTTCTTAACATCCCTTTGTTCCTCCCAGAAAAGTTGCAATTATAGAGAATCTGTCCTTGCAACATGGTTTTGGAGTGGCAAAGAGACTACTTTTTCCTACCACAAAAGAATTGGTTGTAATGAATGTGGTAAATGCATCTGTTGAATAATCACCCTTGTCTGTTTCTTTCTTTGCAGAAATCTGCTAAACCAAAATCTCGCACTGCTCGCCGCTAGTTACATTCATTGAACCTTGAAAATTGGATGCAACTGAAGAAACTGATTTATTTGATAATTTGATGCTCCCCAAGAGATCTATTGAATTGCACTTCTACTTAAAGGACAGATGATTTCCAAAATCCTTACATGACTCTTCGTCAATTTGGGTTTCATTTCTGTTTGTGCTGCGGCATGTGCACAGTGAAGTAACAGAGTAGTTCCTCCAGTTTGATAACTGATTTTGCAACTATAGGTGCCGGCAAGACTATGTTGATGCACAACTGTAGAGTATGAGTTTGAGTAGATTACCTGGGGTATTAGAACTTGTAATGAATTTTGCATTATGCCTCAACATCAAACATGTAAAATAAGGTTTCTCTTTTCCATCAAAGCTAATTTGTTTTTGACAAGTTTCTTCCCCAAAGTTTGTTGTACCAGGTGTTGCAAAACAATTCATTGCTGAGTTTTCTGTTCTACTGACTGATACTTGAACAGCATGCCTGACAAGAAGTGATCTTGTATGAGCCTTGTTTTGTACATGCATAAAACCTTGCAGTTGATCACTGATCGCATGCATCACACTTTCCAGTTTCCACCCCTTCTCCCAATTCATGCACAGTTGAGATTTAGAATAGTATATAACCTGGTCATTCCAGGCTTCCAGCTGTTGCAGTTGTTTGTATTTTTGTTTTCCCAAATAGAAAATGATGCTCGCAACTCTTCCTTTCTCAAATCAAACATGTGTACTACTTACTCGGTTAAAAAAATCCAACAGGAAATAAAGCATCCTGCATTTTGTTATATATTTTTTCTAAGCTATAGACGTATATACATATGGCTACTGCTAATTAAATGGTGTTGATTTCTAGCCATCGCATTAATCACCGTGGACTCAATCTAATAGATTTCAAAAACTACTGCACTTACTATTTACACATCAGATCACGGGTGGGGTTACGGGTGACCCACCCTGGCTGTAGGGGTATCAATAGGCCAGATTTGATCCGGTCTAATGAGTCTTACAGATGGACCCTGGGTCTAATGCAATCTGAAGAATACTTTTGACCATTTTGGACAGGTAGTTTTGATGGGTCTAATGTAAACTGATGAATACTTTAGGCCATTTTAGACAGGTCTAATTCAATGTCTGTACTGTCCAATCTATTTAAATTGGTTCTGACCTAAACCTGGTCCATTGACACTTGTATTTTTATTTTCTATCAATGAATTAGATATTGATTCAATCCGATCCAATCCAATATAAATTTATTATGGATGGATCATGTCCAGCAATAAATATTTTGGACCGGTCCAATTCAATGTTTTATTGGTTCATCTAATCTGTCATCCAAAACCGTTTCATTGACACCCTTACCGGGCTGAATGCCTGAACCCCATCATTTCTCCTATAGTAAAATGAAATAACTTCATCTTTAGTACCTCTTGATAATGTTTTAGTCAATCATATCCGAGTCATTGTTCATCATCGGGTGAAAAAGATGATATAAGAAGGTGCTACAGTGGAAAATGAAGATGTTTATTTTATTTTCATCTTCATCCTTCTGAGTTCAAATCAGCCCCTCATAAGATTGCTCCCACAACATCCCACAGTACATTCCCGCCATGTATTGAGAATATCTCCCGATGATAATACCTGGAATGATGATGTTATAATCGGGAAATGTTCCCAATACACGGCGGGGGTGTGCTGTGGGACGGTGGTGGGGGCAGTTTTGTGGGGGGCTCTCTCATCTTCTAGTAGGAAGCAGACATCCAACAATAGTGTTTTGAGTCTTTGAGAGAAACATATTACCAGAAGGAAAAAAATAAAACAAAAGAGCTACAGTCGTGATCTATGTAGAGGGCTAAGATCCGTTTGATTGACTTTGAGTCGGATGATGCGGGTAGGTGGGCTTAACGGTCTAGCATTGTTACTCTTGGAGAATTCGGTCTTGATAATGAGCTCAAAGAGTAAGTTGGCGAGCACATCTCGTAGGTCGATACTTGTTCCCAAGTCAGCTTGGCCAGTCCTCAGAGGAGGCCGCTCCTTACACCGAGGTACCTTAGGTCAGCCAAGCCGAGGTACTATAGGTCTGCCCTAGACATGGTGCTGCTAGCCGTTCTATTGAGGTGGTCTACTTACTTAGTGTTTAGGTGTCATCTATGTGTTTAGGGATGCCACATGTCGTGATGTCATTTAGATGACCAAATTACCCCTCATCAACTACCCCCACTCCTGAGTCGACGTTAACTCGGCGAAGGGAGTAGCTCACAATTTAGAGGACCAAATTCTTAGTCTGGTAATTTGTTCGACTGGTCCGCAAATCACTCGGTTCACTCATCCAACTTGGCTCAAAGATGGGTGATGCTGCGATGAGGTTTGAATTTTTAAAATTTAAGTGGGCATACAAGTTAGGCGCGCAGTACAGTCTTTTTGATAGTTGATTCACTAATAGGGCGTCTTAGCCGTCGATTTTCCTCATGAGTAGGCTATAAATTGGGGGGTCCCCACTAGGGTCCCACTCGCATTGTTTTGAGGTTTTCACCGAGGGAGTGGGTGATCAGTTGGAGGAGAGTCCTACCAAGAAATTGTTGTTAGATTGCCAGTTGAAGTTTGCTTGCTGCCGGTTTCTATTTCCCAAAACTGGTGAGTCCTTTTTTTTCTGTAAATATGTCGAGCTCTTCAGGTAGTTCAGAAGGGAGGTCGCTGAACTTTCCTTGTGTTGAGGAGAGGTCCTCATTGCGAGAATGGAGAGGTTCTCATGCCGAGATCTCGACGTCTCAGTCGGATCTAGAGGTTACCCCATTCGGCTCTAGTGAGCTGAGTGGGGAACAAATAGTAAACTTAATTTTGACTTTCCAAATCCCTATTGAATACAATTGCATCCTTCCTGGCTTGGATCAATTCCCATGGAGTCATGGCCGAGGTGAGGTTTGTGTCTTTGAGGAGGCACTGATCGCTGGCCTCCATTTTCCACTACACCTTTTCATTCCCGAGGTGCTTTTTTTTTGTCTCCTTGGGGCAGCTTCATCCTAATGCTGTCTAGACTCTTGTGGGGGTGATTTCTTTGAGCTACAACTTAGATTTCCCTCTAGACATTGAAGTTTTTTCTAGGTTGTGTAGCATAAAAAAGGTCCCAAATGTGCCCTATTGCTTCTATTTGCCTTTCCGTCGCGGTTATAAGCTGCTGGAAGGCTTTCCTTAAAAAATTTAGGATTGGAAGGGCAAATATTTCTTTCCTCCTCAGGAGGACAGTGGCGACGTAGTGCGAGAAAGGTCGTTGAAGTAGAGTTCAACAAAGAGCTGAGTCGTGAAGTTCAACATCTTGTGCATCAGTGGTTTCTAGTAGAATAGTTTATAGCTGAACCCATGCTCGTCCAAGTTACCCTAAGCCACTTAGGTAGGTCAACCGAATCATCCTTTGTACTAATTTTTGTAATTGATTTTTTAGCTCGGCTAATCTTTCTTTTGTCTTTTTCAGAGGTGGCGAGTATTGCTTCCCTTCTAGCGGTGGTGAAGAACTTGCCATCATTTGCCCCATGCAATTGCATTAGGGCTTGGAAACTGTCGAGATGGTCGGTGGGGTCTATTATTCCATTATAAGATTCCAAATTGGGGGCCTTAAAGTCTTTAAGCTGTGGGGTCACGAGGATCTCAGCGGCCAATGACGAGGTGCGGGATACAAGTTGTGGCAGCGAGGTGCCAATCTGGCTGGCCTCCTTCTTGTGTTTCTTCTCCACCTCGCTTTGCAGCTGGGGCGAGTTGACTCTTCCTTGAAGTGCAATGTGAGCATCTATGGTGCCTCCTTCGAAACCCTTCAATCGAGCTGGTGGTTTTGCTCCCAATAGGTGTTGTAGCTCGGGTCAGCTCTTTTATCATGTCTGGTTCACGTTTTGATTGGGGACTTGGTTCTGGTTTTGGTTAGGAACCTGGTTTAGGTTCAGCCCAACATTCTAATTCTACAGTTGTTGTTGTTGTGTTCGCTACTGCAGCTGTGGTTGCTGTTGTTGTTGTATCCCTACCAAGGTAGCAAATCGATCTTCCCACATTTTCATCTATAAATTCATCCCCCAAACATAATTTACCAAATCATGGAACTAGCGCACAACGATCCCAGCAGGAGCCACTGGGGGCTCAACTGAAGGGAGAGGCACGTTCACCTAAGGCAATAGAAAAGCCGAGTTTGGCACAGTTGGGACGCTTGATAGGGTCAAGAGCACTGTGAGTTGTCCGATGGTCATTGAAGGGACCTCTGGGGGTGGTACAATCTGGTCCTTCCCCCTAGTGACCTGGTTGTTGTTGTTGTTGTTTGCGGGTTGGTTGCTTGAAGAAGCCATTAGATCAATAGGAATGAGAGAACAAGGTGAAACTACGACTTTTTGTTGTGTGTTTCCACAAACGGCACCAATTTATGGTGTGCGATTTGACAACTCCCTACTAGTTGATGACTTGGATGCCAAGCTGGAGGTTTTCCTACTAGAAAGTGGCTCGGATGTCGAGATGAGTGGGGCCGAGCTAGTTTGATCGGCGAACTGTGTAGTTCTCTAAATAGATTTGCAAGGAAATAGTATTAGAGTGCCCGGGTTGCGTTTACCCGGGGTGGGCACTCCGATGCTTAAGTTAGCGAATTAGGATTTTTAGAAGGACTTAGAGTGCTAGAAGATTAGAGTGTGTGAGAGCTGAATCATGTGTGCCTTCTTTTAGGAAAGTGATTCCTTTATATAAGCGTGAGTGGCTACAGGTCCCTCGTAACGGGTCCGAGATTCCCGGAGAGCCGCTCCCTCTATGCACAGAGAGAATACCTTTGTCAGTTACGTGATCTATGCAGAGGGCTAAGATCCGTTTGATTGACTCTGAGGCGGATGATGCGGATAAGTGGGCTTAACGGTCGAGCATTTTACTCCTGGAGAATTCAATCTTGATAATGGGCTCAAAGAGTAAGTTGGCGAGCATGTCTCGTAAGTCGCTACCTGTTCCCAAGTTAGCTCGGCCGGTTCTTAGAGGAGGTCACTCCTTACATTGAGGTATTATAGTTTGTCCCTATATGAGGTGCTGTTAGCCGTTGTGCCGAGGTGGTCTGCTTACTTAGTGATGAGGTGTCATCTAGGTGTCTAGAGATGCCACATGTCGTGATGTCATTCGAAAGCTTAGATTACCCCTCATCATCATTGATTACCCATGCTCTCAAAAAATTTACTTACCATAGGACCCACTATTGCACCGTAAGAATATAGGGAAATTGGTTAATTACGTTAACCAACTTAGGGCATGTTCGTTTGCTCTGAAGTCTGACATCTAAAAGTGCAATAATTACATTAAGAGGTATATTGGTATTAGTAAACTTTTCTCTCCTCTGAACTCTAATTGTAGAGAATGTTGTTTTGAATTCTGAAAATGATCAAATATCCATTTTGACACCATATATGAGAGTTTTTGTTTGTCTTTTAGGGGTATCATTGGAAAACAAAAAGTTGTATGATTGCACTTTAAGAGATAAGAGATAAGAGGAAATGAACAATCATTTTTTTCTTAAAGTTAAAAGCTTCCTCTTAAGAGATAAGAGTTAAGAGGAAACGAAGGCCCTTACTCATCGTGAGATACCGACAAATGAACGAGGTCTTAACATACAACCAAAATAGACTACAACCATCATATCGAAGGTCAAACCGCATTTGCTACAACACTGTCATAGTGCTACGCTGAAACAACTAAATCAAAACCTTCAATGTGTTGGCATGTCCCCACCTTGAATTAGATGAAGTGGCATCTTGGTGGGGCCACTACAATACATTTAAGGCTATCTTATATATATATAGGATTGGGGTGCTCTCTCCGTGCAAGAAATGGTGAGTAGACCTGTTCATGGGCCGGGTGGCCCGGCCCGACCTAAAATGGGTTATGTGATTATGTCCATTTGAATAAATTTTTTTATTTAAGAATGTAAAACTATGTTTTAAAACGTAAAAGAAAGGGAAAAAAACCATCTTGTAGGCCCATTGTTCATTTAAATAGGAAAAAAAAACCATCTGAATTTTTAATTCTAATTTGAATAGGGAAAATTGTAATTTTTTTATTAGGTCGGGCTTCGGGCTCGGGCTTTTTATCAGGGCCGTGCTCAGGCCCAAGTTATAGGCCCATTGGTTGGGCTGGGCTCAGGCTCGGGCCTAGTGTATTTCCATTAATGATGAGTAAAAGCCCGGCCCGGCCCGACCCATGAACAGGTCTAATGGCGAGTAGATTCCCACGTGAGAGCAACCCATTTCCTATTAATTATATAAATATTGTTAAATAAATATATAATAGTTATTATATATAATCATAAATATTATTATTATAATTATCTTTATATAAATATATATAATAGTTATTATAAATATTGTTAATAACTAGATATCGAATTATTCGAACGATTTTGACTGTTTTCTTATTTTTTTGTTAGAACGGGCCAACCATTTGACCCGGTAACCGGACCCCTAACCAATTCGGTCTTTGGGTCGGTTTTAAAAACCATGATGTTATGCCATTCGAGCGTGTGACTCATATGACCCGAAAATGGAACCGTTATGGCCATCGGTTTTTGGGTCAACGGTTCGACCATCTGATTCGAACGGACAACCCGTTTTGACAACAAAAAATAAAAAAATGGCCAAAAACCATTGAACGGGTTGACAGTTTGACCACTCAAGTCAATGGGTTGTTGATCGATTCAATGGTTTTTGGCTAGGGACCGGAATTGGCGTAAAACGGAATTGGTTGCTTGGACGTTTCCCAATAAAAAAAATAAAAAAAACGGATGGCCCATTCTGACAACAAAAATTACAGGCAAAAAATTGAGTGTGTGGGGTCCATTAAGTAGTACCATACGTGTTATGTCATTCGAGCGTGTGACTCATGCGACCTGAAAACAGAATCTTCCTGGCCACCGGTTTTTGGGTCGACGGTTCGATTGTTCGGTTCGAATGGTGGCCCATTCTGACAACAAAAATTAAAAAAATAAAAAAACGACCAAAAACCATTGAATGGGTCAATGGTTCGACCGCCCGAGTCAATGGGTCATTGACCGATTCAATGATTTTTTGCCAGGGATCGAGATTAGGATAAAACGGAACCGGTTGCCTGAATGGCTCCCAATTAAAAAAATAAAAAATGGCCAAAAACCATTTTACGGGTCAACTGGTCGATGGTTCGACCGCTCAAATCAATGGATCGTTGACCGATTCAATAGTTTTTGGCCAGAGACCCTACGAAGGAGTTCCATTCCAGCCCCTACGAAGGAGGGACCTTCCACTAGTGATTTTTTAGTTTAGCCACCTATGAAGGTAATTGGAGCTTGCAAAAGCTGGGCATCTAGAAGATGTGAGTGAAATCTGATATCAATCTTGCCGTTGAAGCCATTTCCCACATAGAATGGATACTGTTCAGCTCTCTGCCCCTCTCTTTGCTATTGGCATAGAGTTCTTCAATCAAAAAAGTTTAAGTTTTTAGGTTGAATGGTTATTTGAAATGGTAGGAGAATTTATTTGTCCAAATGATTTAATGGTTGGTTCCTTAACATGATAGGAGAGTTTGTTTGACCAAATGATCTAATGATTCTTTCAAATGGTAGGAGAGTTTGTTTGACCAAATGATCTAACGATTGGTTCCTTGACATGATAGGAGAGTTTGTTTGATCAAATGATCTAATGGTTCCTTCAAATTGTAGGAGAGTTTGTTTGACCAAATGATCTAATATTTGATTGTCGTCGCCTCTTGGCATCCAGAGGCGAATAGTTTCCTTTTTTAATGAGTCTAGTGGCTTTCCCCTTGGTTAATAGGGGCAGATCAAGCTCTTTTGGCGTCGGGCCTTGCTGTTAGTTACTGTGAAAGATCAAACCTTCATTGTTAGCTCTTCAATGTTTAAACATCATTTTTAATGAAGGTATTTTACTCTAGTCCTTTTTCAGAAAAACTTCCTCATAAAGTGCGCCTCACACCAAGGATTATCTCTTTGCACTTGCATGTTGTCATTAATGGGGAAATATTTTCAATGCATGACTGCAAGTAGTGCTGTGAGATTGGTGTGAGGTGCGTTCCGTGAGGAGAAAATCCGAATTCAGCTGCTAAGTCTTCTGTCACTATAACAAATGCTTGTTGAAGCTTTACCCCAAATAGTCAAAGGTTGGATGCTTCCGGTCTGGATCATTTCCTCACAAAGTGCTTTCACACTAAATTATTCATGGAGAGATATTTTCAATACATGACTTTAATGTGTTATAAGTTTAGTGTGAGGCACACTCTACGAGGAGTAAATCCAGACTCGGCCATTCTGCTGTCACCATAACCAAGGCTTGCTCGAACTTTATTTCAAATATTCAACTGTTGGATGTTATTATGGTGAGGTTAAAGCGCACTTTCTGTACCATGCCTTTACCAATTAAAAAAACTTCGAATTGCCATTTCATCTAACACCACGAAATGTGTGGTGTCCACGAACGTGTTTTGTTGTCAGGTGATCCATACTCGAAGTTTATTCCAACGCAGCACCCAGTACCATGTCAAAATGTTATTGGACTCCCTTGGAGTCCAAATGCACTAAACCCGGAGTGGTCGTTTTCTTCTGGTCAATGAATCATATAACATAAAAAATTCTTTCTTATTCGGTTTCTTCCTCTTCATTCTCATGTCATGATCATGTTAATTAATTAATGAACCAAGAAAACAAAAAGGTGTAAAATCTTAAATTAAAAATTAAAAATTAAACTGCAAAAGCGATTGAAAGCAAGAATCACAACAATAATTATTTTATGCAAATGCAATCAACAGTTCAACACCCGCTGGGCGGTTGCACCATAAATACCCAGAAATGAATATAAAGTTGTTCGTCTGTATACAGGGTTGGAGTCTTGGAGTACTTGGAAATGATCGATCACAGTTCACAGTTACACCAGACCTGAAGACCCATAAATAAATTAAAAAAAAAAAGAAAAATCATGATATATTGTCTTCTGCAATTAATTAAGCCAATAATTCTGCATACAACTACAGGTAGTACAAAGACTTCTCCATCTTCCTAAACATAGAATTAATTGTGGTATCCAAATCAAAACTCTTCATTCAACTGATCAATTCATCATCCTCATCAGATCAGACGTATTTCTCAGAAATCTCCTGTAAACATGAGCAGAGCTCATGAGGCTTTGAGAGCATCACCATATGATCAGCACCCATAATCACCTTCACCTCTTCGGTTGGATAATTCTCTACCATCCACCGCTGGAAACTTTCCTCCAGGACTCTATCTCCCTCGCATACCACGAAAGCTCGACTGACCGACCCGAATTTCTCCTCAGACAACAGTGTTGTGTCCTTGGATAAATCTTCTCCGAACAGTGCCGCCGGCCTTACCAGCATTTTGGCCAGTGTAATATCCTGCCGTGAATGAACACGTACGTACAGTTACAATATATATTAGCAACCGATCGATTAATAACTTTATTCGTATTTTACAGAAATGACCTATCTATATATATATACCAACCTCAGGTTGGCAGCGGTTGTACATCCTCTGTGCCAAGTACTCCGGCCCAAATGTAATTGAAGCCGGGATGCTCTCCGGTGTAGGACCCAACGTCAATTGAATACCTGATAGAGATTCTGGCGAAGTTCTTCTAAATAACTGATTTTCAGGAACGAAAACATGGACTCATTAGGTAACAGAGGTGACGCCGACACAAGTTTATTGAAAGCTAGTGTAATAATTACCTCTTCTAGGACAGTTGCAGGAGGAGATGTATAGTCTGGCATGATGGCAGTGACGAAGACACCGGCGGCGATCTTCTCGGAGAAGCTCTCCATGGCTAGTGAAATGGCAATGCCGCCCAAGCTGTGACCCACTAGGATCACCCTTTCATCTGGAGGAAGAGAGGCCATCAAATCCATCAGAGGTTGCACGTATTCGAATACCGATGAGACCTGATTGAGCTGCTTTGGGTCGACACCACTAGCTGCGAGATCTAGAGCTGTGACTCTGTGACCCCCAGATTTTAGCAACATCGCCAGTTTATACCAACACCATGCTCCTTGACCAGCGCCATGAACCAGAACAAAATGTTTCATCACCCTCTCATCCATATCTCTCATTTCGTTTCTGCTCTATCTTTATTTTCTTATTCTTCTTTTTTTTTTCAGTTTTCCTCAAACCCCATTAGCTCTAGCTCTCTTCTGCTACATATATATAAATTGGCATTGAAAAGTAATCCAAGTTTCTCACTCCCATCCCTTATTTCTCTATTTTTCAAAACCCAATTCTGTCCTCTTTCACACTACGTCTTTGACCACCAATTTTGTCTCCTCTTTCACCCGAGTGAGGTAGGCATAAGGCACGTAGGCACCAATGAGAACGCGCTTACTTTGATGAGATAGACTTTCAGCTCACGATGTTGACAACAACGAGGGCTGTGAGAGTGTCGTCTTTGGCCAGTAGATCTGTTGATGGGCTGGCCCAATCTAAGTTGGGCTTGGACAAAAATCAGGCCTGCGGGTTTGGTCTCGGGCCTAAAATATCAGGCTTAAGCTTTTTTTGGACCAAGTCTGAGCTTTCTCAAAAATGCTTAATCTGAGCCCGAACCCGAGTCTGACTTGATAATGTATTTATATAATAAAAATATATTTTATATAATATATATAGTATTTTTTTATTATTCTTACTTTTTTTCAAGTACTAGTGAGATTTTTCATTATTTTTTTTAGGTTTTGAGGTCTTTTAATATAATCAGAACAGTTTTTATTGAATAAAAAAGAAAAAAAAATATTTTTTCCAATTTTCTTGCTGGGCTCGGGATCAAGACCTAGATCCGCTGGTTGAGCCTAGATATATTCTGTTAATACTGAGACAAATCCTGGCTCAAATCCGGCCTGACCCGGCCCATGAATAGGTCTATTGGCCAATATATTTGCTACGAGACAACATCGATCTTAGGCTCAAGCTTTACTTCAAGGATTAGATTATTACATTATCTATTCAGTGCATCGCTTGCTTCTACTCCAATTCTTACCACCATTAACTTAACTACAAATACTTTGTTCACATTTTCAATTGGTATATAATATATATATATATATATATATATATATATATATATATATATAGTGTATGTGTATATTAGTCCTTATTCATTTTCCTTCTTTTGTTTTTTAGACTTATTCTTTACATTCACATTGTACTTTGAATTTTAAGAGTCTGTTTGATTTGCAGTTGAAATTGGAATCAAAATCCTTTGGAATTAGAATCAGAATGGTCAATTCCCATAGTCTATTTGGTCCAGATAGGAATGAAAATAAAAATTAAAATCAACAAGAATGGAGTTTCATTCCCAAGGGAAGAGCAGGGAATGACTATTCCCTTAAATGGAGGAATACCATTCCAGCAAGAATAGGAATAGAATTCCGATTCTGCCAAACCAAACAGTTGGAATCGAAATAACCCTTTCTGATTCCGATTCCAAATCTCTATTCTTGCAAACCAAATGGGGCCTAAGAGTAAATGAAGAACACCCATCAACCAAATAAATACATAATGAAAGTAAAGAAAAGATGCATGGGTGCAGCAGCCCTCACAGTAATATAGTTGGTCGATCCATGCTCATGAATATGGGGTGGTCCACTTCCATCCTCAAGGTAGCTCCTAGCTTCTCTATATTATTCGTTATGCCTAACCACAAATGGCCAATTAATGAAATGATGCCTACTCCATCACATCGTGTTCAGCAATCATATTGGGTGAAGTGAGCCTATCAACACTTATCCTCATTTGAAAGCTCTAGTTCTGGTCCCCGCTTCAATTGGAAGCTAATTTGGAAGCTCAGAATACCGCACAGATTCCAGGTTTTCTTATGGAAATTAATATGGGACGGTGTGCCTACTCCAACACTAGGTGAGCAGCAAGCACTCTTGTACCTCAGCAGATTCAGCATCATCTGTTACTTCATATGGAAAGCATATTCGAAAATAGACAACCGGATCCATATCATGTCATACAGACGGCATCCCAATTCCACCTAACACACATCATCAAGCATAGGCAAAGACACCACACCGTCTCACTATCACAGTCAATGCCAACCTTAGATGTCGATGGCTCATTTGATCCTAATACAAGATATGAAGGATGAGGGTTCATCATCCAATATGTGCAGCGTCAACTCTATATTGCATAAGGGAAGCCTAGCTGGGCCATCGACAACTATGATGCTGAAACAAGAGCTCTCTTAGGAGGTCTGCAAGCAGCACAATCACATGGTATTACCCATCTTTTGGTTTTCTCACATAGCACAGCCTTAATAGAATTTGCTACCACAGATAAACCAATCCAATGGTCTGATCATCTCCACCGAAGCTACTTGCAAAGACTGATTTCATCTTTTGAATTTATTGAGTTTGTACATATAAGTAGAAACAATAATTGCTTCTTTTGACTAAAAAATAAGCAATTATGTGGATTACACTCGATCTCTTTTTTAGGCTCAGTTTGGCAAGACTGAGTACTGTCTTATTTGTATCTGTCCTCAGTTTGGCAAAATATATATTTGTATTTTGTGCATTGTATATATTTGTATCTGTCCTCTTCCCAAACTGAGTACTGTCTTATTCGTATCAGACTCAACTCAGGTTTTGCATTTTACATATTTATATTTGTGCTCTTTCCGAATTGAGTATAAATATGTAGAGTGTAGAACCTTGTATGTATTTGTATTTGTACTATACATATTATTTTATCTTGGACTTCCTTTGGAAAGAATACAAATATAAATATTTACAGTGCAAAGTCTTATATGTCATATTTCTAAACCTTGTATTTATGCTGATACATATTTGTATTTGCACTCTTCCCAAACGAAGCTTTAGGCTATGTTTGGTTTGAAGGAAAAGATAAGGGAAGCTAACTATACAAGGTTTGTAAAAATTTCTCTACTTTTTCCTTCAAACCAAACACAGCCTTAAAAACACCATCCACGTACAATAGGCCCATCACATTCCATTCACATGAGCCATAAGGACCTGTAACAAGCTTTGTGATTAAAGCTTGGAAGGAGTACAAATACAAATATGTAGAGTGCAAAATTTCATATTTTGTATTATTTTATATGTATTTGCACTCTACATATTTAGTTTCCTATTGATGAAGTAGAATGAACTCCCTGCCCTCATGCTGCATGAGGGCAAAGTGATACCTCTTCCCTAAGGCTGCGTTTGGGAATGATGTAAATATGTAGAGTGTAAAATGGTTCATATATATAAATTATAAAATTGGGTTAGTTTTGCACTGACAATGTACCTTCTTACCAAAACAGACTTTTTGCTGTAATGGATGCAAACATGAATTCCAATAAAGCATATGTTTTTTTTTTTTTTTTTATCAAAAGTTCACTTGAATGCAAATTTACTTTTTTTTTATTGATGTACTTTTACATCTTATTATCAATGTAAATATGCATTGGCTTGTCATTAATTTGTCAATGCATAAATGTAATGTTGCCAAACACAAGCAAAAGTGAACCAGAGTGCAAATTTACCCTGAACCAGGATTTACACTCCATTTGCATCATTTCCAAATGCATCTTAAATAACGAAGAATATGACATTTTTGTTTTTATTTATTTATTTTTCTTTGATTGTTTAAAATATATTTTAAAATTTTAAAGAATAACTAGGGATAATATAGACATTTTAATCTTTTTGTCCATAAGGATACCGTCAATTTTGCAGAATCTAGATTTAAACTACTTCTCATTGAGGGCACCTCACACTAGCCTCACAGTAAGTCACAGCCATACATTAGGAATATCTCCCCAATGACAATTAATATACCAATATGGAAAATACTCCCGTATAAATGTTGTGAGATTGGTGTGAGGAGCACCCTATTACGAATAAATCCAAATTCATCAGTTTAACTTTAAATATTTTAGTCTTTTTTTTTTAAGACGTGGATCTGATGTAGGCTTTTGAAGTTTGACAAGAGAGAATGCGTTAGCGAGTGGCTAAGTCATTTTGAAATCTAAAGGCTATGATAAGGCCAAATGGCCGGTGATAAGACAATTATTTGGATGGATAGTGGAGAAGTGTTCGAACAGAAATAATTCATAAACCAAAATCATCATCTAAAATTCTAAAGTCGGTCTGATACATGTGGGCTATCTCCCACCACACAAGGTGAATCCTGATAATCTTTATTCTTACCTAACTTCAGCAATAATCCAGACCTCCCATTTATTAATTTGTGTTAATTGGGCCGGGGCTGGGGGAGTGGGCGGCAAGAAAAACATAAAAAACTCTTTACGACATCTTCCAAACACGGATTTTTGATCTTTTTAGTGTAAAACATCAAAAGTGAGTGCAAATTAATTTTTTGTTTTGAAAATGCCCGAAAGTTGATCCATTCAACAATTATTCAGTTACATCAGATTTCAAAGAAGGAATAAAAAAGTAGGTGTTACAGATCAAGTGTGCGTTGAATAACAAGACAAAGCATGTTTAGTTAGTCTAGGGGCAACCCGATTACAAAGCTAGGGAGCAAAAGTAACTGAATAGTCTTAAAACCAGCCAGCATTCAAATTTTATCTACCTTAGCATGTCAAAGGTATTTGAAAATTCAATTTTGAATTCGAGATTTGATATAATTGAATTGAATTTGGACATGATTTGATTCGATTTAATAAATATTCGAATTTATTAATTCGATCAGTTTTTTAATTCTTATATTCTATATATAAAATATTTCAGTTTTTTATATAATTTATATATATAATATAAATTATATATTTATATATTTTATATATATTTATTAATTACCTAAAATAATTAATCAATCGAATTTGAATTGGAACGAATATTCAAATATTTAATTGAATTAGAATTCGAATATTGGTTTCCAATATCCATTAATTGGATATTGAATTTTCTAATTGGATTCAAATTTATAGAAGCTTCTCCTTTTCCTTGAGGGTCTGCAGTTTGCTCAAACTTTGGACTGCTCCCTTTGCATTCTTGAAGGCGTTGCTCTAACTATTGTCAACCTTCTGTCCGGAGTAGATAGCGACCCACTATGGCGACTTCACAAGGTGATAGTCACTCGACGTGCTAACAATGCTGCTCATTGTATAGCTAGACATGGTCTATCCTTGAATCACTCTTCTCTTGTACTTGGATTTTGCCTCCTGCGTTTCTCTTTCAGTCTCTTGTAATAGATTTATTTACCAAGTACGTTGAATGGATTTTCCTTAGGGCTTCAAAAAAAAATTATGTCGTTGAGCTAAAAAAATTGACTTTGAAACTAATTTTGGTAGTTTCTATGAATCCATTCAGTATCTCAATTGAAAAAGAGATTGGATTTGGTCCTCACAGAACTATGTTCATGCCATCCTCACAGCCTAGTGCAGCTGTGCATTATATTTTTATTCATAGAGAGATATTCCAAATGCGCAACTGCAATAGGCTGTGAGGACGATATAACATGGTTATGTGAAAACCAAATCCCAACTCATCAACAAGGTCAACGCAAAAGTTCTTCCAAACGTGTTCAAAGTTGGGTGGATTAGGGACATCACAATAGAATTTTAATTGTGGCAATCAATTTGTTTACAAAAAGAGTCGTTTGGTGAAGAGGGATGAAGGACTTAGATTTGTTTTCTTTTTGTTCATGGGCTCAAGATTCGTTTAGTGAAGATTACCTAAAGCTGTAAAACAGGCCATGTTGGGCCAGCACAACATGGCCCACGGCCCAAGCTGGTCCGTGGGCTGAGCCTTAGGCTAGTTCGTGCCGTGGGCTGGGCCAAAGTTATTTATTTAAAAATTTGAAAAAAAAATCTTAAAATTTTATTTTATATGAATTTTGATGTATATAATTGTTTATATATACAATGATTAAATAAAATAATATAATAAAATTAAAAATAATTGTTTATTTTATTAATATTATATAATATAATATATTATATATATAAATAAAATATATAGTATATATAGAATATACATATATAATATATAATATGTCATAACTAATGGATCGGATCTGGTTGTAGCATATCAGATTGGGGTATATTCGAGTTCGATCAATTAACTAAATGGATTGACTTTTCCGATTTGATCTGATTTGTTAGGATCAAGGGAGATACCCAAATTTGGCTCTTACCGAATCTAATTCAGATTTGAATTGAATTTGATGTGACTTATTTACAACCAACCAAACTAACACTAAATAGAGGACAGGCAAATACCGACAATACTACCAACACAGTTCCCCAAAAAACATCAACAATAGCGGGTTAGAATAATATTTTAGTTGTAGAGAGACAAAGAACTTCATTTGAAGCTTTTTGGTTTTTGGCCATTTTGGGCTTTTGCAAGCTTTCTTGGTAGTTGGTATTTCGTTCAAGCTTTGAAAAGCCCAAAAGACTTCGTAGGAAGACTTTCCAAATGCCATTTTAGTTAAAAATTATCCACAAGATCATTCATACTTTTAATAGTAACTATTAACTATGCACGTGCTTTGCACATGACAATTCTAGATGATGATAATGATAGTAATAATATATTCAAAATTTTCTATAAGTTTTATGTATTTTTTATTTTTATTTTTATATTATTAATTAGATGTACATTGCAAAATCCAAATCTGATTATATAAACACCTCATCCAAATATGTGATAATTTGATCGAGTTGTGAAGTTTCAAGTATTATTGACAGGTTTACCTGTTTGGCTAAACTTTTATTTTTGTAGTGTTTTCTCTTTTTGGTGGATCTTTTTTCTTTTGTTCATTTATCAAAAAATTTGTAAGAATTAAATAAAGGGAATTGGATGAGGTGAAAAGTAGAAGTTCAATTTACAATTTAAATCATACAATTAAATAGGGACTAAATTAAAAAAATGAGTATTTTAGTAAAAAAAGGTTCTACAATTGTATTCATATTTTTAATAGTAGTGTAAATATAGAATTATAGGTGTGTTCAATTTTTTCTACAATTTTTTTTGTTTTTCTGCGTGTAAAAATAAATCTAATATATCATACTTACTTTTTATTTAATATGATAAATATATGAGATTATACATGTGCCTAAATGTTTTTTTGCAAAATTTATATATTTTTTATTTTATTATTTATTTATGACATTAAAGGTTAACACATTTAACCTAAAAGTTAAACTATTTATTATTAATTTTTATATTTTATTTTTTGTTAGTTCTAAATTATGTATTTCATTTTCATTATTAATAAAAATAATTATTGTTTATTATACTTATTTTTTTTTAATTTGATTAATAAAATGTCATAAATGTGTCTATTATTTTATATCTATTTCTATTTTAAAAAATTTATTCCCTAACTATGAATTCGTAGGTTGATCAATTTGATTTAGATTGTTGAATTGCTTAGCCACCACTTAGATAGAAAATGGTTTTATTTTTAGTTAGTTTTAAAATATGGGTTTATATTGTTAAAAATATTGACATAGATCTAATTAATAGCATTAATTTATTAGTAAAAATAACTTAAAAATGTAGGATTTAATAAGAGAAAATGGGATTTAATACCTTAAGTATAAGACTTATTGGGAGGGGATTAAATACAAAAAATATAGGCATTTTAGTAATCATTAAAACTGGCACTAAAGCTATAATAAAATAACTTTTATACCCTTTCTCAAACAAAGAAATAGAGGGTAATTTTAGTCTAAAAAAAGTTTCACATTGCATTCACACTTTTATATATGGTATAGATATAAATATAGATATGGATGCATTCAGTTTTTTCTACAATTTTTATATTTTGTATATAAAAATAATTCTTATATCTCACACTTATTTTAGAAATGTGCCCAAATGTTTTCTAAAAAATGTATGTACTTTTCTTTTTTTGGTTCATTTTTTAATTTTATTAAAAAATGCCTTAAATAAGAAATAGGAAAACAATTTCATTTTTTGGTCAGTAAATTTTTTATTTCATTTCCATTATCAATAAAAAAATTATTAGTTATCATACTTGTTTTTCTTTTATATGATTAATATAAAAGATGTTGAAGGGGATAAAAGGGATAAGTGTAGGTCAAAAAGCACATGGGCTGAAGTAATAAGAAATTAATAATTTAACAATGGATATGACATTAAATAGAATGAATTAGTAAAACAAGATTCATCTAGCTGACATCATGTTTTTAGGATAAGGCATGAATGATGATGATTAATATAAAAGATTAAAGACTTGTCCAATTTTTCTACAAAATTTTTATGCTCATAATTTTGTATTTCTTTTCATTTAAAAATATTATTTAACTATAACATCATGGGTTGATTAATTAGACCTGAATGGTTGAATTGCTTGCCTACCACCTAGATGGAAGAGTAATTTTGTTTTTGGGTTGGTTATATATATATATATATAACCATGGTTAAAAGCATTAATATGCTCAATATTGAAAAATTCAATATGAAGCATTTAAAAGCTGCAATACTTTATTGCAAGGTTCAAAAACCAATGCATGTCTCCAAGATGTGGTATGATATGTTGTGATATTTTGAACATTGCATTAGACCCAATTAGTGGGTTAGTGGGTTAGTAGTGGCAGGGTACATGTGTGGGCCTACTTACATTTAGTACACAAAGAGACTCCCCTTACACTTCCTCAAAGGGAGGGATTCCAAGCGACTAATTGAATTAGGTCAAGGATGAAAAAAACTTATGATATATTCAGATTTATTCATTTATTGGGATAAATTTGCAAGATGGGTATACACTCAACTAGCTAAGGGCATGGTTTAAAGCACAAAAAATATAAAAAATTGCTCAATCAAGGTTCTATGGCTCATAAAAAAATGTCAAATAGAAAAACAATTTCATTTTTTGGTCAATAAATTTTGTATTTCATACGTACCATCAATAAAAAAAAATTCTTTTTATCACACTTAATTTTCTTTTATATGATTAATATAAAAGATGTTGAAGGGGCTATAAGGGTTAGGGTTAGACGAAAAAACATACAGGTAAAAGTAGTAAGAAATGATATAAGCACTAATAATTTAATAATAGACATGACATTAAATAGAATATGTAGATGAAACAAGATTTATGTAGCCAACCCCATATATATAGTTAGGCTAAGGCATGATGATGTTGAAGGGGCTATAAGGGCTAGGGTAGACTGAAAAACACATGGGTAGAAGTAGTAAGTATAAATACTAATAATTTAATAATGGACATGACATTAAATAGAATGGATGGGCGAAACAGGATTATGTAACCGACTCCATATGTATAGTTAGGATAAGACATGGATAATGATGATGATGATGATGATGATAACAGATTGAAGATGTGCCCAATTTTTTTTTACATTTTTTTTTTATAATTTTGTATTTCTTTCCATTTAAAAAATTTTGTTATTTAATTATAACATCCTGGGTTGACCAATTTGACTTGAATGATCGAATTGCTTTCCCACTGCCTAGACAGAAGAACAATTTCATTTTTAGGCCAATTTAAAAGAAATATGGGTTTTTAGTTTGAATCAATTTCCACCGAACAACATCTAATATTTTATTTAGACATGAAAAATGCCCTTAATTCTCAATGCATAGCATTTGGCAAGATTCAAAATCCAATACATATCCTAAGATACAGTATGATAAGTATGATATATTGCAACGTTTTGAACCTTGTACTAGACCTAGTTAGTGGGTTAGTGGTGGCAAGGTACGTATATCGACATTCACTGCAGAGCCTTGTAGATTGCAAAACCATATCTCCTCAAAGGGAGTAATGCCAGGTGAACAACTGAATTAGGTCAAGGGTGCAAAAACTTATTTTATATTGAGATTTATTCATTTATTGTGATGAATTTGCAAGATGGGTACACACTCCACTAGTTAAGGGCATGGTTGAAAGAACAAAAAATAAATAAATAAATTTACTGAATTGCTCATTCAAGATTCTGGGGCTGACAGCAAAAAAAAAAAGATCAAAATGATGAAAATGACCATTTTAAAGCACAAATTATTTTCAAAGCATTGATGAACCAACCCTTAAGGCATTATCAAGATGAACTTTTCTATGGAAGTCCAGAGAAACACATGAGAATTAAGATTGTAGAAAAACTAAGTTGAAGGGACAACTTGGTCTCATAAAATAAGGATAGTCTGGGGTTTCAGCATTGTTAAAGTGCTGGAATCCAAACCCAAAAGTTCACGGGGGCCCTTTGATGTAATCAAAGTTTGGATGGAACTGAAGTACAGTGGCTGTGTCTAGCTAATTGGATGGAACTGGATTCGAATTAAAACAGAAATGGGATATTTTCTGCATTCCTACTTGGGAAGTTGGGATGTATGCTACACAAACAAGACGTCTACAATGGGCTATGTAACTTGTAACTTGATGACGGAAGATTTGGCCTGACCTCGCAAATCACGGCACGTGGCAGAAAAGGCAGGTAGCTCGGCACTCAAGACAGCATACCGAGGGTACAAACACCAAAGGAAAGGGACCAGCAGGCCCGAACTCCCTACTTAGAGCTTGAACTCCCTAGCAAGAGGCCCGAGCTCCCTACTTAGAGCTCGAACTCCCTAGCAAGAGGCCCGAGCTCCCTACTTAGTGCCCGAACTCCCTACTTGGAGTTCGAACTCCCTAGCAAGAGGCCCGAGCTCCCTGCTTAGTGCCCGAACTCCCTACTTAGTGGTCGAACTCTCCGTAAGGTGCCCGAGCTCCCTACTTAGTGATCGGACTCTCTACGAGGAGCCCGAACTCTCCCTTTTGACCCCGTCACACAAAGCAGAGACCCGAACTGGCCCGTCTTATGACAGTTCGGGGCCTCCCCTTATCCGAACTCGAGACTTTGCCTTACGCACCACTCCAGGCACTTCGCTTCCAAAGCATCGAACTGGACGAACCACGCCGTACCTGACACCGAAGGAGTCCGTATCCAGGGGCGGCGCACCTGACTGACTTGGGATCTGACGCTTGACGGCCGCATTTCCAACGGCCACCTGCCACCATCACCTATCACCACTGCCTCTAGTTACAGAGACGGCTCTGACAAAAGGAGCAGTGACGGTTCTGCCCCAGCAGAGGCGATGACGCCCGGACTGGTAGAAGCACGGAAATACTCATTCCTGACCTAACAGGAGTCTAGGAGTGAGTGCGCGAGGTGGTTATAAAAGGCGCTCCACCTCCAAAGAGGAGGTATGCAAACTTTGCGCTATCTGGTTTATCTTGCCTTTGAAGGATTCTAACTTAAGCTTCAGAGCCTCTACACCGGGTTCTCCCCGGAGCTTCTTCATCTCTCCCGTTTTAGGTCCCCCGCTACTCGATTCAGAGGCAAGGTCTTTGACAGCTAAGACCGGCCGGATTGCGCATCATCAATTGGCACCGTCTGTGGGAATCGCTTCAAAAAGCCTCCCTCCAAACTCTCATACCCCCTTTTTCTTCTTCAAAAAACCCGACACTCATGGCCTCTTCCAGCAACGCCGGACGCGACATAGAGACAAACATCACCGGGGAACAGCTTCAAGTTCCCGTGGTGTGCGTTGGACAGTTCACCATCCCCCTTTCGGTGGATGGAATCCCCAGTTTGAATGCGCCACAAGTAGTGGCGCCTGTAAACCTTCCTGCCACAAGCATCCCCTTTCCTCCCCCTATTGAGACAACCTTTACTGAACCGACTGCCGTCCCCCTGGCAGCTAGCCAAAACCGGTTGGACGACCTGATGCAGTGCATGCGGGCAATGCAAGCCCAAATGCAACAGTTCCGGCAACACCAGCTTCACCAGCACCAAGTGCTGCACAACATCTCCCAGTATCACTATCAACAACAGTTCCCCCAACTGCCACTGAACCAATCACTACTTCCACCTCGTCACCCTGCTCCGAGGCCGGTCAAGACCTCCTCGCAGGATGGGCGCCCCCACCAAGGAAAGGCCTCCAGGCCCCAGAACCCCCCTAACAACCAGGCCTCATCCCCAGGCCAAAAAGAGAAAAAAGTCATCCCCGCCTCGCAGCTCGTAGGCGGGTCGGGAACCTCGCCCGCGAGGTCGGCACCTCGGCGCTCCAAGCCCGAGTTCCCCCTCACGGAAAACCGATTTGGCGCACTGGTAGCAGCAGACTACCAGCATTCCGGGCCCATCGAGCTCGACAACACGGAGGCCAGCAGCGCCAGTACAAGGCCCACTCAACAGCGAAGGCGCCGACGAAGTCGCCGAACCGCCACCCGTGTCCTGTCAGAGCTCAGAGGCAAAGAAGAGACAAGCTCGGACAAGATAGGAGTTGCCCCGATTCTCTCAGTTCCTTCCCCTCTCGCATCAGAACTCTTGGCGGTCCCCTTGCCCAGAGATTTCAAGCTCCCACCTCTAGACAAGTATGACGGGTCCTTCGACCCCAACGACCACGTTGACGCCTTCCAGTCCCAAATGCACCTCGCCAGAGCCAGCGAATCATGCATGTGCGTGGCCTTCACCACCACCCTCAGGGGGGTAGCCCGCACTTGGTACAGGAACCTGGCCCCCGGGTCGATAAAATGCTGGGCTCAGTTCGTGCAGGTCTTCACTGCACATTTTGTCACCAGCAAACGGTGCCCCAGAGCAGAGGAAAGCATTTTCGGAGTAGTCCAAAGGGAAGGAGAATCCATATGGGGCTACATCAAGCGATTCAATGAAGCATGCTTGCAGATACTGCGGTTAGACCCTGCGGTGCAGCTCGCGGTGGCAAAAAGAGGGGTAACATACAAAGAATTCAAGTGGCACATGGTAGCTAACCAGCCCGCAACCGTGGCCGAATTCCTTAAGCTCGCGGACAAGTTCATGAGGACAGAGGAAGAAATCAACCAACGGACCGAGGGCGGAAACGAGAAGAGAAAGAGGGAAGGCGAGCCCTCCAACCCAGTCAACCGAAAAAACCCGGCCCGAGAGCCGAAGCCGAACCAGTCGTTCCGAGCTCCCCTAGCAATTCGGACGGATTACACGCCACTGAACACAAGGCGGACCGAGATCTTAATGATGATCAAGGACGCCCCATACATGAAGTGGCCACCTCGCCTAAAGGGAAATCCGAACGAAAGAAATAAGAATTTGTAATGTAGTTTCCATAGGGACCATGGTCATAGTACCGAGCAGTGCAATAATCTCCAGGACGAGATAGATGGGCTCATCCGTCGCGGATACTTGAGAAAACTTGTACAACACAACAATAATAACAATAAGGCAGATCGGCCAGGGGAGCACGAAAAGGATGCCCCCGAATCTAGCAGCAGGCCTGCCGAACCATTGCAGCGACAACCTCTGGTGGAGAGGCCAGCTCGGGGAACCATCCATGTAATTGTGGGAGGTTCGGTGGTAGCAGGGTGTACCTCGGCAGCAGCCCGGACTTCAGTTCGCGAAGCGGCCCTCGACGAGCGGAACCCTCCCAAGAGACCAAAGACCGAAGAACCAATCTTCTTCACAGAGGACGACGTGCGAGGAGTCCACTACCCCCACGATGACGCGATTGTTATTAAACTAAGGATCAGCGACTTCGAGGTCAGACGCGTACTCGTAGATTCGGGTAGATCGGCGGACATCCTCTTCAAATCAGCGTTTGACCAGCTACAGCTACGGAGGAGCGAACTGAAGCCCGTGAACACTCCCCTAGTGGGTTTCAGCGGAGGGGAAGTTAGGCCCCTCGGAAAAATAACAGTACCTGTGGAAGTCGGCACATGGCCTTGTGCGGTTAGACTCAACCATGACTTCCTGGTGGTCGCGACCCCCTCCCCATACAATGCCATAATAGGGCGGCCGATCACGCACATCCTACGGGCGGTGGTCTCCACCTACTATTTGGCCATGAAGTTCCCTACGGACTTCGGTGTGGGGGTAGCGCGGGGCGACCAGCTCGAGTCCCGCAAGTGTTATGGTGCCGCCCTGAAGGGAAAAACCAAGGCAGCCGGCGACCTCGATCTGGAGTGGCCTGCGGAGCAAGGCGAGGAACGAGCTTCGTCCATAGAGGAAACAGTCGCAATCCCGACTTCGCCTACGGACCCAGCTCGCACACTCCAGATCGGTGCTTCCGTCGAAGAACCCTTACGGACCGAACTGGTGAGTTTTTTACTTCAAAATTTAGATATTTTTGCATGGTCTGCGGCCGATATGCTCGGTATTGACCCTGGCCTTATAACTCACAAACTTAACACTGACCCTATAGTCAGACCCGTTAGACAGAAGAAACGCAACTTAGCCCCAGAACGTTGGAGGGCGGTCGACGAGGAGGTCGAGAAGCTCCTCGCAGCAGACTTCATAAGGGAGGTCCATTACCCGGGCTGGGTGGCCAACCCTGTGCTGGTAAAAAAGGCGAACGGAAAGTGGCACATGTGCGTCGACTACACCGACCTGAACCGAGCTTGCCCGAAAGATTGCTTCCCCCTTCCTAGAATTGACCGCCTAGTGGACGCGACCTCGGGACATGAGTTGCTAAGATTCCTGGACGCTTACTCAGGCTACAACCAAATCCGGATGGACCGGTTCGATGAGGAAAAAACCAGCTTCATAACCGAGTTCGGTCTGTACTGTTACAAGGTCATGCCCTTCGGATTAAAAAATGCCGGGGCAACCTTCCAAAGACTTGTAAATAGGTTGTTTCGACCCCTGATTGGCACGAAGATAGAGTGCTATGTAGACGACATGGTCGTCAAGACACAGTTTTCACAAGAATTAATACAAGACTTAGATTCTGTCTTCCAAATCCTGCGTCAGTTTAGCATGAAATTGAACCCCAACAAATGTGTCTTTGGCGTCACCTCGGGCAAATTCTTAGGCTACATTGTCAATTGGCGCGGTATTGAGGCCAACCCAGACAAGATAAAAGCCATCCTAGATATGAGACCACCTTGAAAAGTAAAAGAAGTTCAGAGGCTAAATGGCCGCATAGTTGCTCTAAGCCGCTTCATGTCCAAGTCAGCAGACTGCTGCCTACCTTTCTTCAAAGCAATCAAAGGCAAAGGGTTCGAGTGGACCCAAGACTGCCAGCTAAAAGGTTACCTTGCCAGTGTGCCAACCTTAGCTCGGCCTGAGGAGGGCGAGGTCTTAGAACTGTACCTCTCGGCAAGCGACGAGGTGGTCAGTTCAGTACTAATAAAGGAAACAGACCGGGTCCAGCGACCCATATATTATGTTAGTAAAATTTTGCAAGGAGCAGAGACAAGGTACCCACAGATAGAAAAGCTAGCATATGCACTGGTGATAGCAGCTCGTAAACTCCGCCCGTACTTCCAGGCTCACACCGTCATCGTCCTGACCGACAAACCTCTGAGACAAGTTTTACTCAAACCCGAAGTTTCTGGTCGACTGACGAAATGGGCCATCGAACTCAGCGAGTACGATCTCCAGTACAAGCCAAGAACTGCCATTAAGGCCCAAGCCTTGGTAGATTTTATCGCAGAATGCCCGTTTAGCCTCGAAGCCCCTGAGCCGGTCGAGCCCGAGATCCCCAGCTCGGGTGAGCTCAAAACTCCCAAGCCAATCGAGTCCGACAACGAGGCTGGAATAGTGCTACGCGGCCTGAACGGAACAAAGTTGGAATACGCACTACGCTTTGAGTTCGCGGCATCCAACAACGAGGGTGAGTACGAGGCACTGATAGCTAAGCTGAACCTAGCACACAAGGTTGGAGCAAAGCACGTAGTTATCTGTAGTGATTCCCAACTCGTGGTCAACCAAGTTACAGGCGAATACGAAGCACGCGAGCTCACAATGATTGCATACTTGGCAAAGGTAAAGGAGGCTCTGCTCAACTTCCAGTCACACTTCATCAAGCAAATCCCGAGGTCAAAGAACATTGAGGTCGACGCCCTGTCCCAACTAGCCAACATGAGCCACAACGCCATGAGAACCGTGTACGCAGAGGACTTACCTCGGCCTAGCATTCTCGGTGGGGCAGAAGAGGTTGCTCCCGTCACTGAAGCAAAGCCGAGCTGGATCGGTCCACTCGCGGGCTTCCTGCTAGACGGAACCCTCCCCGCGGACCGCAACCCAGCCAAGAGGGTGCAGCACCAGGCAGCCAAATACGTCATGATAGACGAACGGTTGTACCGACGATCCTACACGCTCCCTTACCTGCGATGCTTGCGCCTAGCCAAAGCCGAGCTGGTACTCCGCGACACCCATGAAGGCTTGTGCGGCGGACACCTGGGGGGCAGAGCCCTCGCCCAAAAAGCACTTCGACAAGGATACTACTGGCCAACGATGAAGGCAGAGGCCATCGAGCTCGTCAGAAAATGCGACTCATAGGGTACTCAGCCCGCTGCCGACCTCAAATACCTCACCAGTCCATGGCCCTTCGCCCAATGGGGCATCGACCTTCTGGGACCATTCTCACCAGCGACAGGCGGGAGAAAATTCCTAGTGGTGGCAGTAGATTACTTCACAAAGTGGATAGAAGCTGAACCTCTGGCAATAGTTACAACCCGAAACATACAGAACTTCTTTTGGAAGAACATAGTATGTCACTTCGGGCTACCTCGGGTACTGATCTCCGACAACGGCAAACAGTTCGAGGATATCAAGTTTCAAGAATGGTGCCAAAGTATGGGAATTAGTCATAACTTCACGTTGGTCGCACACCCGCAGGCAAATGGCCAAACAGAAGTAATGAATAGAGCCATCCTCCGCGGACTGAAAGCACGACTAGACCGAGCTAAAGGGTTGTGGGCAGACGAGCTACCAAGTGTTCTATGGGCTCACCGAACCACAGAAAAAACCGCCACAGGAGAGACCCCCTTTAACCTCACCTACGACACCGAGGCGGTAATCCCGGCGGAAATTGAAGTACCTACGTTGCGACTAGAAGCATACGACGAACAGACAAACGAAAGCGAGTTACGCACCAACCTCGACCTACTGGACGAGGTGAGAGACCTCACGCACATCCGAACTGCGGCCTACTAGCAAAAGGTAGCTCGGTATTATAACGCCAGAGTAAAGAAGAGGAACTTCCGCGTCGGCGACCTGATTCTCTATAAGGTCATGGTGCCCGAACCCGGCGTAGGGAAACTTGGACCAAATTGGGAAGGACCCTACAGAGTAAAGAAAGCACTTGGGGGGGCATACGAGCTCGAAACCCTAGAAGGAAAACAAGTACCCCGAACATGGAACATTGTCAACCTAAGGCGTTACTATCTATAGACCGCCAAGCGAAATGGGTAAAATCACCACCAAAGCCTACGGGCTAGGATGCCGAGCTAACGAAGGAATCTCAGCACAAGCAAGCAAAGAAAACAGTCCGCGCGAGTGCGGTTAACTCAGGCAGAAAACAGATCGAACGAATGGTCAGTTCAGCAAATACATGAAGTTCGACAAATATGCTCAGTTCGGCAAATATGCTCAGCACTTAAACAAATCCTTCCATTCCAAAAGGTAGAGCAGTACCAAAAAAAAAGTGCTTACAAGCCAAGAGCTATTTCATCATCGTCAGAAGGCACTTCGACAAAACCTGAAGGCCCCGCCTCGCCCTCGGAGTCTGGCTCGGCGTTAGCAGCATTAGCCATCTCCTGAGTTATGTGCGAAGTGGATATGACGCTAACATCGAGCTCGGGGTACATATTCCGGATCATCCACCGACTTAGTTTAAAACCCCACCTATATGAATCCACCATCAGATCATCAAAACCTGACGAAGCGATGTACTCTTCGACGACCTTTTTCTTGGCATCTTTGATACCTTGGGAAAAGATCTGCATCCTCTCCCTGATGTCCTCCTGAAGATACTAGACCTGATGCTACAGATCCAGCCTCAAGTCCGCCATATGCTTCACCACCACTCCCATGGCCTCGGCATCTCTCTGAGACCTCGCCTACCTGATCTGGGAAAAACGAGCAGTCTCTTCGGCAGCACGAGTAGTCTCTTCAGCAGCACGAGCAGTCTCTTCAGCAGCACGAGCGGTTTCCTCAGCCGCACGACGAGCCTCTTCGGCAGCTTGCGCCTGCCTCGAGCTCCTCTCCACCTGAGCCGCCAAGGCGTGAATGGAAGAATTTACCTGCCAAAAGAGACTGAATGATCAAAAGAACCAACAAAACAAAAGCCAAAGAGCTAAAAAAGGAGAACGCTTACCACCATAGCGTGGGTAACCGCACGGCAGGCCACTTGATGCAGAGGGAGATCAGTCCATGCCGCGACCTCCTCGGGGAAGATGGCCTCTTTACTCTTTTGAAGAGCATGGAACGGCGCCAACACGCTCCTGAAATCCCTCGGGGCCCCCGAGCCCGAGGGACCAGCTCGCGTATGAGCAGACCCAGAGTAAGCAGGAGCACCGGAGTATGTAGGAGCCCCTGTGTATGTAGTCTCAGCATAAGGGCCCCCCGTTGGCTCCTGCACCGGAGGGACCATCTCGGGCCCCCTGGGCGGATCTTCTGGCTGGTAGCCCGGCACCTCGGGCTCCGCATCCTGAGGCACCTCGGTGCGAGTTCGCTTGGCAACCCGCTTTCTCCTCTTCATACCTTGAAACAAGTGTCCACCTCGGGTCCCTCGCGAATCCATCACACCTGCGAAAAGAAGTTCGCCATCAGTAAAAAGCAAGAAAGACAACAAGATAAGAGTCTCTAAGTGAAGGACCTACCCGAGCTCAGGCCGGCCGCAATGAGCTTGGCCTCCGTTAGATACTGTTCACACTTCAGCCCAAGCCGCGCCCATTGCCGTCTCCTTGTCAAGCGTAACCCCGGAGTCGGGAGCGGCCATTCCCCACCTGGTCTGAAAAGGCCACCCCAGCACACTTCACACCCCGAAATAGTCCCGCTTCCATGCTAGGACCTTGTTGGGGAGCTCGTGTAAAAGCTTAAAACCCGGGCGAGGAGACAGGTAGTGAGCCCGCCTGCGCCTGGGGAGAGGACCCGCTTGCTTCTTGAGCATCAAGATTGAAGAAAAAATCTCCAAGTCCAACGGAAAGCTCTCGTCACAGAAAAGGGAGATTGTCCCCACCAAGTTCCGAATGGAGTTCGGGTGAAGCTGGCCGACTGTCACGCCGAAGTGGTTCAAGACTTCGACGAAGAGGGGGTGGAAAGGCAATCGCAGCCCCGCGGCGAGCTGCTCCCGGAATATTACGATCTCATCAGGACCGTGTTCCCAAGGAAAGCTACCCGAAGGTATGAAATAAGCATACTCCTCGGACAAGTTATATTAAGTAATGAGGGATTGGAGCCCCTCGGGCGTCATGGTCGAAGGGCCGAACTTGTCTAACATCCGACCCCGGCGAGAGGTGGACGCCAAACTACCCGAAGTGCCACGGCCTACAGGCTCGAACTCTTCCTCGAGCTCTACCTCCGGCTCGCTAAGGCTATCGGGGGATGCAACTTGGTTCGTAGAACCTGCATCAGACCCGCTGAGATGACTATCAGAGCCATCCGAGCTAGACATTGGGAGTGACGAGACCCAGGAAAGTACTCACCCGGACGAAAGCTATAGACCACAGGAGCTCGGACGAACGGAAGACCTTGAGCGCGAACTGAAAAAACTTGGACGCAAACTGGATGCGAACTGAAACTCAGACGCGAGCTCGAGAGAAATACAAAAGCGACAACAAACCGGGGTCCCCCCCGCTATTTATGCTCACAGTGACCAAAAGGCAACGGCTCAGATCAAAGCCAATCCGACGGCCTACGACCACCCTGACCGCACGTCACCCGAAACCGAGACGTGATTGGCTCACGTCTTTCTGAAACTGACAGCGACGGCGCGCATCTTTTCGAAACTGACGGAACGTCAGCGCACGTCTCAGAAAAAATGGTAGCGGCACGTCTTTTTCAAAATTTGAATAAACGCCCGCTTTCACGCCCCCAAGTGGCGCGCCCCTTTTTTTTGAAATTTCGAAGCAAAGCGCGCGCACCGCCACATCTAGCGACATTTAGACAGGCCAACACGCTTCCCGCATAAATGGACGCTCGAAGAAACCCAAGAAACCCTGACAACGCACCTCGCGCCAACAGAACCAAGGTTCAAAAGTGTAGGACAAATCTACCTGACACCTTGCGAACTCCCTGCGCCAGGGCAAGACCTTAGCACGAGGAGTGGGGGGCAATTGATGAAGGAAGATTTGGCCTGACCTCGCAAATCACGGCACGTGGCAAAAAAGGCAGGTAGCTCGGCACTCAAGACAGCATACCGAGGGTACAAACACCAAAGGAAAGGGACCAGCAGGCCCGAACTCCCTACTTAGAGCTTGAACTCCCTAGCAAGAGGCCCGAGCTCCCTACTTAGAGCTCAAACTCCCTAGCAAGAGGCCCGAGCTCCCTACTTAGTGCCCGAACTCCCTACTTGGAGTTCGAACTCCCTAGAAAGAGGCCCGAGCTCCCTGCTTAGTGCCCGAACTCCCTACTTAGTGGTCGAACTCTCCGCAAGGTGCTCGAGCTCCCTACTTAGTGATCGGACTCCCTGCGAGGAGCCCGAACTCTCCCTTTTGACCCCGTCACACAAAGCAGAGACCCGAACTGGCCCGTCTTATGATAGTTCGGGGCCTCCCCTTATCCGAACTCGAGACTTTGCCTTACGCACCACTCCAGGCACTTCGCTTCCAAAGCATCGAACTGGACGAACCACGCCGTACCTGACACCGAAGGAGTCCGTATCCAGGGGCGGCGCACCTAACTGACTTGGGATCTGACGCTTGACGGCCGCATTTCCAACGGCCACCTGCCACCATCACCTGTCACCACTGCCTCTAGTTACAGAGACGGCTCCGACAAAAGGAGCAGTGACGGTTCTACCCCAGCAGAGGCGATGACGCCCGGACTGGCAGAAGCACGGAAATACTCATTCCCGACCTGACAGGAGTCTAGGAGTGAGTGCGCGAGGTGGTTATAAAAGGCGCTCCACCCCCAAAGAGGAGGTATGCAAACTTTGCGCTATCTGGTTTATCTTGCTTTTGAAGGATTCTAACTTAAGCTTCGGAGCCTCTACACCGGGTTCTCCCCGGAGCTTCTTCATCTCCCCCGTTTCAGGTCCCCCGCTATTCGATTCAGAGGCAAGGTCGTTAACAGCTAAGACCGGCCGGATTGCGCATTATCATAACCCAATCAGCTTAAGCTAATTGTCGGTGATCCATACTGTTATCAGATTACCAGCAACCGACATGGTTAGCAGATCCAACCATGTAAGCCAACATTAGTGTACGAGCTGGATTTTTCCTCCATTCTCAGACCAGCAGGAGAGATTCTGTGTAGCAGATCCAACCATGTTTAATTTACTCTTTCCGAGTTTGACAAGAGATCAAGTACAGGATTAAATGAACAACTACCTGTGGATGGGCAAGCATACATGGGTTTAAGCTATGAAGTTGAAATCTGAAGAAATCATCAACCTATTCAACTTAAAAAAATCTTTGTAAAATTAGAACAGCCGAAGTTTGCTGAAACCCATTTCGAAGGCGCCCAGATTTAAAAAATTCAGCGATTCTATTGTTGAGTCTTTGTTGGTATTTGATACATCTGTAGCTTTTAATGTCTGGTAAACAGAGCAGCAAGATCTGGTTTATAAGAAGATAGAGTGTTCATGGTTCAATTTTCATACTCAGAAAAGAAAAAGAAGAAAACAACAGAAATCATTTATGGAATGGAATGTGTACACAGAACCCACTACATCGGGCAATACAGGATTATATTGGATTTACAGAGGAAAGAAAAAGAAAATTAAAACAAACTAGAGCCAACAACTAAAGAACAAGGGAGTGGAGAGGAAAAGGAGCGATATAGGTGGGGAAATTGGTTAAGACGGAGGAGACATCTTGACGAAAAACCAAGTGCACAGCTTCCGCAAGAATGAAAATGAATTCTATCGCCAGCTTGATTAGCTCCCGGCATATATCCAACCTCAGAATCACCATTACTTTGCGTATTGTGTGTGTAAGAAATCTCCTTCTCGTCTCCGCGTCTCTCACAGAGTCACAGTCACTCTCTCATCCAATTTAACAAATGCATCTGTTCTGTAATCAGCATTTGAGAGACGCCAAGGGACGTCTCTCTCTCTCTCTCTCTCTACAATTATTGAAGTCGTGGAGGAGGTAAGTGAATTATTAGTTATACAGTAGTGGAGACCGGAGTTGGTCAGTTGGCATCTCTAAAATGTGAGGCGGGACCAAACCTACCTACAGAACCGCAGATAAAATGAAGAATAAAGACCTGACAAATAGTATCATGTAATCTTATTAAGAGTTCAAATCTTACCCCTACAACGTCCCACAGCATATCTCCCCCGTGTATTCGAAACATCTCCCATTGATAACATCATCGTTTCTGAGATTACTATGGGATGTTTTCAATACATGCTGTTGTGGGGCGCAATCTTGCGGGGGGTTGATTTGGTATGTACTTCTCCGCTTAAAAAACAATCATAACAGACGCGACAGAGTTGGAGATGGAAATAAGTCGGATCAGATTCGATTTGAGTCCGAATCCGATTTAATAAGAGCCGGATTCGGATACCTTCCTTGGTTTTAATAAATCGGATCGAATCAGGAAAGTTGTTAATGGATCAAATTTGAATATATCCCGATTCGGTCCACCATGACCCGATCTGGTTCGTTATTTATGAAATATTATATATTATTTATATATTATATGTTATAATATACTATATAATATAAATATATTTTTATATTATAATTCTAATGGAATAGGATTCAAACCAGATATCCGATAAGATTTTCGAATTCGAAGTATACTCTTGAAAATCTGATAGATTCTTATCAAATTCAGATCAATCAAATTTTTTATCGGATTAGATTGGATATACCCTTTACCAAATCTGATCCATTCCGATTCAGTTTTTTTATTTTAACCGAATTATGCTCATCCCTATCATTTACCCAATTTTAGAATAAATTAAAAATATTTACAAATGTCGTCAATAAATGCTGCATATTTTGTATACATGTATGTATATACAGAAAAAATGCGTTTCTATAAATAAAATGCATACATATATCTGTACTGGTTTCTTTGTAGGGGTTAATTTAGTTTAAATTTAGGATATGTGATTTGGGCTACTTGAGGCTTCAACTGAGTTCAACCTGTATTCAGGTAAGGCTTATATTTTCTAGCCCAGGCCCAGCTTGGAACCCAACAATTCAAACCCAACCCGTACAAAGGCTCGGTTTGGGTTGAGTGTATTCACCCAAATTTACAGTCTGTTGCATATATTATTTTGAAAACTATTCAACTTCAACAATTTATTTTTAATTCCAAATTTACTATTTAACATCAACTAATTGACCCATTGACCATCATAAATTACCATAGAAAATCCATGGATATCATTCAAATGCATTAGTGCAATGTGTTGTGCCTCCCCCAATTGTAGTAGTATTTATAACTCGTCAGTCCCTAAAAACTAATGAAAAACACAAGCTAGGTATTTGACACAGTTCGGAAATAAATCACAATCAGAGGAGCTTCAAAGAAAGGAATTAAAGCCGAGAAATAAGAAGAGCAATTCTTCACTGAATAATTATAAGAAAAATAACAAAACTCCTTTAGCTTTGGTCTAACTACTCTTTATATAGACTTCTTTACACCCTTATGTCTCTTACAAGAAAGTTTTCTACTTGAATTGAGCACTCCTTATTAGAATCATACCAAGTCCTAATTGAATACAAATTCGGAAATCTTGCTAAGATGTTACTCTATCTTGGTAAATACGAACTGAGATGAGTCATTGGAAGCCAACATAGTAAAGGTTTACTCAGTTGGGCCGAATCCTGAATTGCATTATCCTCCCTGGGTTGGAGAGAATCTGACCCCGGATTTATGTTACTATTTGAAAGACCGCCAACATATAGTGTTGTATTTTTTCTATGCTTCTTTATTTCTAACTTTCTGATAGATAACTGGTGGTGTGAACATCCAATACGAATTAAAATATCATCAATACATTTCTTAACTTTTGAAATATATTTCTTGATCCTTTAAATAATTTAATTTTTCCTTTATTGACCATTTTGAACATTGTAAAATCGCTTGCCAATAAGGATCTCCGTAGGTTTGTATCAAGACAATGTGATTAAAACCTCCAAGATGATAAAAGATTCCTCCTTAGCAATTGGTTCTTCATCAAATATGAGAGGTTTATTCTAATCAACAAGTTTTTCTTTAATAGATATTGTTGAGGAGAAAGGCCACACAACATTTTTGTTTCAATCCTCAACAATATTAAACTAATCAATAAAGTCATCATATTCGAATTCATTTGGATCTAATACCACTATGATATTTTGGGAAGTCAATCTGGAGATTTGTTTTCCACTGCTTTTGTTCACTACTCACAACTACAGCTGGCTTAATTACTTGCCTTGATGATGATAAAGAACAAGTGAAAGAACCTCCATAAAATGATGAAACTTTGGGATATCAATTTTGAGACCCATTTCCCACCATTTTGATCACCACCCGCAACTGCAATCAATACAATTGCCTGCTTTGATAATGAAAATGAACGAGTAGAGGCACTTACGTTAGAGTCGTTTTCCCTATCCTAGAACGAGAACGTAGCAATCTCAACTCTTGAGCAAGTGGTTGTCCCTATTTTAGAACGAGAACCCACAACTACAACCGATCCAATTGCTTACCTTGTCTTTTCAATTCTACAATTTCTTGTGTTTTGTTGTTAAGTTCCTACTCCATGATGTGAGCTACTTATCTCTTCTTAGGAGCCATAATCCAAAGACTAACTTGCCTTGTTAAGTTCCTCCTATAAGAAAATTTCATAATCTAATTGAACACTCCTTATTAGAATCCTACTAAATCTCTTCAAAAAAGCAAGTCATAATTGAATACAAATTTGAAAATCCCGTTATTATGCTAACTTGGTAAATGTGAATCATGATAGATAGATACAAAAATCCTATGATGAAGCTATCTTGATAAATACGAACTAAGATGGATAATCGAAAGCCTACTTAGTAAATGTATACTCTGTAGAGAAGATGGGCCGAATGACCCATAGGTTGTTTATTTATTTATTTATTTTTATCTTTTATGTTCTTTGTTGTAATGGGCCTTAATCTGGACTCTTATTTTTTCTTATGTTATGTTTTTAATTTTCTACTCAACTAGGGGCCTCTCTATAAATTACTAAAGTTTAACTTAATGAAATGGGATTAGGGGTGTAAGAGGAGATTATGTTCAAAAATCTCTCTTTGAACCCTAGTTGTCGCCACTTTCTTCATCTTCTTCTTCTCTCTTCTTGAAACCTGATTTCTGCTACTTTCTATTGATTTTCTACAACTTTTTAAACAGTCCTTTCTTTTCAAAAGGTTGTTTTTCTTCATGGTATCAGAGCAGGCTCGACTTATTTCTTTCACCTCTTTTTTCCCATACATGGTATGTATGGAGAACTGAATCGGATGAATAGTTAAAGAAACCTATTTCAGCCCAATTGTCAATGGTTTTTGGAGAGAAGGGGACTACTGGTTTTATCGTCCTCCTGATAGATTTAAGTGTGTTGCCCGAAACCTTAATTTTCTGGAGTAATATGATTGTGGGCCCCACAGGGAGTGTGACCTAGGCACTCAGTGACCGAAAGTCTTTTTATCCTTCATCTTGAAGATTGATTCAAGTGGATTGGTGTTCTATGAAATCTACAATGAGCGGTTGAGATTTCTCTATTTCTCCCGGGTTTCGGGTATGACGCAGGTAGAAGGTACGTTTGCATAGAGGTTGACTCACAACACAGTTTTTCTTCTATCTTCATTTGTTGTTATTCAAAGTTGTTAGAAGTTATTTTCGAAGTATTTTAAGAAGATGAACCCTTCAAAAGTTGATAACAAGCATGTTGCTGAATCCGGACAAGTTTCGGGAGCCTCTGTTGACTCTCTACTAGTTGTGACCACAGTCAAGCTAGATGAAACTAATTATCTAGCTTGGTCACAATCAGTAAAAATTCATATCTGTAGTAGAGGCAAATGAGGTTTTATCTCTGGGAGCAAAAAGGCTCCCACGGAAGATGACCCATCATACGGAAAATGGATGCAAGAAAAACTATTATTGGATGGCTTGTGAATTCAATGCAACCTCAGATTAGTCAACACCATTTGTGGATGAATTCCGCAAAGGAAATTTGGGATAGTGTTGCTGAAACCTATTCCTAGAAATTAAATGTAGCCAGGGCTTACAAGTTTAGGAGTGATGTGAAGAATTTGAGACAGGGGGAGAAATCTTTAGCCATTTATTTCTCAATACTAAAGTATCTATGGCAAGATATTGATTTGATAGAAGTTGTAGTCTGAGACACTAGTAATGATGCCGAGACCTATAAGAAACTTGTTGAGAGAAACAAGGTGTTTAAGTGTTTGATAGGGCTGAATCTAGAGTATGACATCACAAAGAAAAATATTTTATCCAAGGATAGTGGTTCACTGTCTCAAGTCTATGCCTTGGTAAGTAGTGAAGAAAGCAGGAGACTTGTCCATGTTCAAAGGGCTAGTTTAAATGATCATTTTGCTAATATGGGAGTGAAACCCAAGGGAATTACAGGGACTCCAAGTAGCTCAGGGAAGAAAGATAAGGTACTAAGTGTTTGACATTGAAAACACTTGGGTTTAAATCATCATTTGACTGATCACCAACATAAGGTACCAAGTGTTTGGCATTGAAAACTGAAAGAATGGTAGGATCCATCTAATGGACGCCAAAAGGTTGCGAAATGGGTGGGCGAATTTCAAAAAAAAAAAATTCCTACATTCTCCCAACTGGGAATCATATTCCCTAAATTTAGAATACAATATTCAAGGATCCTACTTGAACCATAATCGAATCAGATCTAAACCAAAAAGAAAAATGGAAGATTATACCTGATCCGAAGAAACAGTATCTCCCAAATTTGGTGTTCACGCCCAAAGAAGACACCAAGATCTACTCCTGCTGAAGATGACACAATTGTGGGTGGAACGGAACCAGTAGGGTGCGTCCTACACATTGGATCCTTCGCAAGAACCCTTTGGAAACTCTGAACACTGAATCTTTTTCAATCTTTCCTGCAAGACTGATGTCAAGAATTGATTTCTTGACTTCCTTTTGCTGCAAAGATCAAATCTTGCAAGAGGGAATAGCGGCGGCTGGAGGAGAACTCCTGGGACGAAGATGGCTGAACTGCTTCTCCTCTCTGAAGTCTGTATGAGATCTAATATCAGTTTGCAGGATAATTTCTTGCACAAAAACCCCTGGTTCGAAATCTAATATATTTCTCTTAGGGTTTTTCCTCTTTTCTTCTTGATTAAGAAACCTCCTAATTAGGAGTTATCCCAATCCAAATCAGTATTTGGATAGGGGATTATCTTAATCCTATCTGCAGATTATGTTACCTTACTCCTGATCTTATCAGGAGGTTACCAGATTCAAATTTGATTTGAATTTGGTCTCTCGGAGTGGATAAGGTTAAAGACCCAATCCTTTTACTAACATTAATCTCAGATTCGTCCCATACATGGGTGATCACATCAGCCTAGCTCAAAATGGGCTTTTGGCCCATTAAGTGTTTAGTGCTTAACTAGTTTCCAATCTGCTGCCCAGTTGGGCTTCTTTGTATGGTGTGGGACCCAAGCATTGATCTACACACCAGCCACATGGGTTCGGCCCAACCTTTATTACAAGGCCCAGCCGAATTCACTAAAAAGCTCAGTGAACCCCTGAGCCCATCACATGGACCCTATGAGCCCAACACTTACACTAAGTGGTCCCTAGGCCAAGCCATCTTATAAAAACTTAGGGACTGTGAGCAGGTGCAAGATTAGCCCATCAGGTATTATCCTAAATGGTCTTACACTTAACCTCTCAGCCCTTAATGATCAAGCACTGCTCGACAAGAGAGGACCTCTTCCTCGGCTGCAAGGAACAGTGCCGCACTCTCCACTCACATGGATCCCGAGAATTAAAACCATTTGCAAACGTTTTGAAACCGTACATATACATACATATATATATATATATATATATTAATTTTGCAAAACAAAATTCCAACGATTGAAATCAACTGTCAGCAGTTTGGTTTCCACCAGAGAGAGTGCCTTTCTCGATCATTACCCTTGTTCGACAAAGGGGCTGATCTTGTCACTATGATCACCCAATCAGATGAATTCTCAGACTGTCCCAACATACCCAGGTTTTGATCCCCGCTAAGGATCTCACTGATTGGCATATCAAAGACAACCTGATCCGACACCTAGTGAAGTATCATAATCGAGTCTAGGGGTTAGGTGTAACTTTCCAGTTTTGCCCGTCTGTCTCCAAGGTCCAGGGCAATACTGGAAATCTGGTCCGGTTCAAGGATTCGAGTAATCCCATACTACATGTGCCGTGGGTCTTACCCTGGTGGCCGAGACAGGCCATCCCAACACTTGGTGGCAGACCAGTATCAGCCTTGGCAGGATAAATCTCCCTAGACTTATCCAATGGCTGTGAACATTTAAAACTAACACGAGTCTCTATAAGTGTCCAGTTTTAGGGTCTTACACAGAATTATACCAAACAACATGAATCAAACATGCACTTTGTTTATTTACACTAAATGTCAAAAGTACATCAAATCAGATTGAAGCTAAGGGCATACAAAACTGTCTAACAAAAACATCATGGGTATGTATATGGTTTGGTGGCTTTATTCTATATGCATTTTCATTGATGACTTTGATTATCTCACATGGCCCTACCTTCCTTGGCAATTGTACTTGGATTACCTATTTGTGCTCAGAATGTGGATAACATGGCTCTCCTTCGGCTAAGCGCATCCGCAACTTGAACGGTTCCAACCTTAGAGGCATCACAATCAACCTCAAATGGTTGCTCGAAGTTGGGAAGGGCTAGCACGAGTACAACTGTCAATCGTGCTTTAATCTCAATGAAGGCTCTTTCTGCTTCAATGGTGAACACAAAATTGATAGAAGCTTGCAAGACCATGAAAACTTCGTGCTTCAGTAAATGTTTTGGGGATGGGCCCCTCAACAATGGCACGAACATTCTCTGGATCTACAGAAACTCCTTCCCTTGAGATGGTATACCCAAGGAATAAGACCCGATTTGTGGCAATGATACACTTCTTCATAGTTGCATAAAGTTGCTCCCTACGCAAAGTCACAAGTATATCTTGAAGATGCAACAAATGAGAGTTCATATCAATGCTATATATTGAGAATACCATCAAAGTATACCACAACACATTGACCAATAAAAAGCTTGAGAACCTGGTTCATGACCCTCATGAATGAGTTTGGTGCATTGGACAAACCAAATGGCATCACTAGCCACTCATACAAACCATCCTGCATCTTGAACGTTGTCTTCCACTCATCACCGGGACGAATTCTAATTTGATAGTAGCCTGATTTCAAGTCCAACTTAGTGAACACCTTGGCCCCAAAAAGCTGATCCAACATGCCATCCAAGTGTGGAATTGAAAATCGATATTCGATGGTTATCTTATTAATTGTCCAGCTATCAACACACATTCTCCAAGTGCTATCCTTTTTGGGTACTAATAAGGCGGGAACCATGCATGGACTCGTATTGTCTCGTATGAACCCTTTAGCAATCAATTCATCTACTTACTTTTGCAATTCCCCATGCTCAGTGGGACTCATTCTGTAATGGGCCTTGTTGGGGAGACTAGCACCCGATGTTAAATCTATGCAATGTTGGATATCCCTTAATGGTGGTAATCCTACCGATAAGTACTCGGGACACACATCACTAAATTTATCAAGCAAAGGCCTCACCTCCTTTGGAGCCTCCACACCTTTCAACTCAAGCCCCTTGTTAATTAAAGCATACGCAACACCAGTCTCTTTTAAGGCACTTGTGAATTCAATCATGACAAAAAGGCTAGAACCTTCATCAGGTTTCGGTTTAGTCTCTTGTGATGGACATAAGATCATCATTTTCCCTTTAAACTCAAAAGAGTAGGTATTCTTTCGTCCTTCGTGGACTACGTAGCGGTCAAATTGCCACGAGCGCCAAAATAGCAAATGACAAGCATCCATGCATACAACATTACACCACACATAATTATTATAATTATTGCCAATAGAAAAGCTCACTAAACATCATTGTGTGACTGAAATCTCATTCTTTCTTTTTAGTCATGCAAGCTTGTAGGGGTGAGGGTGTTGTTGAATTTTTAGGTTCAACTTATGGACAACTACTTTTGCTATAACATTCTCACAACTACCGCTATCAATTACATGGCTTTCAAATTTTCCATCCATAATACATGTGGTGTGGAAAATATTATTTCTTAGCCAATCCAATGATTAATCTTAGGAGATAGGAATGATCACTACATCACCAAGGCCTCTCCCACATCCCCATACACCATTTCTCCCTTAAAGGTTTCTTCATTATAAAAATCAAACATGGGTGAGGCTGAACAATCAAATGCTTCTAATTGGGTTTCTCTCATCTTCTACAAACATCACCCATTTTCTTTTATCACCCGTTACACATTCAACAGATTTATGGCCTGGTTCACCACACTTAAAACACTTTAGTCTAGGTGGACCCACTTGGTTTTGATTAAGTTCAAGCCCTTGGTTTTGGATTATCACATGGGGGTGGTCTGACCACATTAGTTTGGGTTCAACCCAATTGGTTAGGTTGGCTGCTTTGTTTTTCTATGGTTAAAGCATGTTGATGTGTCATAGAAACATAATAACAATCAAATAGGTCTAATATATCCCGAATATTTGGTCTTAACCCACCTATATACTTAGGCACCAATTGGTTTTTAGTTTCAACTAACTCATTTCGGGCCACAAATAGATGAAACTTTTTTATATATTCATCTACTATATCAATTCTTTGCTTTAGATTTTGCAATTCTTGATAAAGTAAACGGATATAATTATGGGGTAGAAATTCTGACATCATATCTTTGCCTTGAGTTTTTTGCTTTGTTTTTCTATGGTTAAAGCATGTTGATGTGTCATAGAAACATAATAACAATCAAATAGGTCTAATATATCCCGAATATTTGGTCTTAACCCACCTATATACTTAGGCACCAATTGGTTTTTAGTTTCAACTAACTCATTTCGGGCCACAAATAGATGAAACTTTTTTATATATTCATCTACTATATCAATTCTTTGCTTTAGATTTTGCAATTCTTGATAAAGTAAACGGATATAATTATGGGGTAGAAATTCTGACATCATATCTTTGCCTTGAGTTTTTCCCATGTTTTAATCTTTTCTTTGCCTCTTCTTTGTCGCATAACCTTCAATTGATGGCACCATGCTGCTGCTCGTCCTCTAAACCGAGTGATTATTAATGACACAATATTATTTTCCAGAACTTCCTTGAATTCAAAGATTTCTTCTACCACGAAGAGTCAATCCATGAATTCTTCTAGAGTCATGCCTCCGTGGAATTCCAAGATCTCAACCTTGACATCTGCTTGCCACCATCTCTGATCACCACCCGCAACTACAGTCGATCTGGTTGTTTGCCTTGATGATGAAAGGGAAAGTGTGGAGATACTTGTCTTGGAGTCATTGTTCCATGTTTCCAACCGGGAACGCAACAACTTCACCTCCTTAGCAAGTACCTCAACTTGTCTTCTCAGCTCCGCCATCTCCTCTTGCGTTTTGTTGTTGAGTTCCTGCTCCATTATGTGAGATACTGATTTTTTCTTAGGAGCCATAATCCGAATAAGGATCAACTTGAGCTCTGATACCAACTAGCGCAATACGGAAACAAAACACGTTGAGAAAAGCTTCAAAGAAGAGAGCAGAAGTCAAACTACTAGGAAGAAAATTCTCCACTGAATAATTAAGAGAAAATTCAATATAAAAAATTGTCTTAACCTTCCCCTAGCTACTCTTTATATAAGCATACACCCTTATGGCTCCTATTCCTAATCTGAAAGCACTCCATAATAGAATCCTACTAAAACTTCTCAAAAAAAGTCTTAATTGAGTAATCCTAACCTAAAAAAACACTCCATAATAGAATACTATTAAAACCCTTCAAAAAGAAAGTCCTAATTAAATATAAATTCGAAATCTCGCTATAATGCTAATTTGGTAAAAACGAATTAAAATAAAAACTCTGTGATGGCGCCAACTTGATAAAAACGAATTAAGATAGAAATTCTGCAACGATGCTATAGTGGCAAATATTTACTAAGCTGGGCCAGTGACGTCATCTCTGCTTCTTATGTGTCTTGGATTGGTCCCAACCTGTACAAAACTTATTGGCCTTCTCTCTGTAATGCATCAATTACACTACTGCCATGTCTGTTTACTATATTGGTAAACATTTATGGACGATTAGCATCGTCTGTTTGGCATTTTACTTCAAGGAATTAATACTAAAATGTCTATTCATATCTATGGCAACCAAATAGCTGGTTCTAATTGCTGCCATTTGGTACCAAGCATAAAGCAATTGCAGGCAAAGTCAATGTTCTAGCTCAATAAAATGTGTCTTTTCGGGTGTGTGGTCGATCCATCATACCCTATCCATTGTAGAGCTGTAATGTGGGCTCGAATGGCCTAGCATTACTTGGGCCATGGCCCGGTTACTGTCAAGTGGTTCGTTAGGCTTAGGCCCGCCTGACCCAAACCTCATGCTGTGTTGGGCTGAGGGTTTTGAGGCCCACAGGCTGGCACATAGCAATGGCTAGCACAGCCCTCGGCCCACAATTTTTTTTTTTATGTGGCTAGCCATGGCCCGCCGACATTACACCTCTAATTGCCCAAGCCCAACGACCATTTATTTACCGAAAATTTATTAAAACGAGAATCTGAGATGTTAAGAGATCAATTGTTAACCTCATTCTCAGTAAAAGGTGAAAGGGAAACCCATTAATATTTTCTATTATTACCTCTTCAGTGTGGAGCATGATGACACTCCACATGGACCCTGGCCAAAAATCATATGGCATATGTGGAAGCGTCAATTTCCATACACTAGTGCATCCAAATCTATGCTCTTTAATATCCGCTCTTTAATCTTGTGCAGTTTGGATACTAGCATCTAAACCATGGCTCGCTTAAAAAATCGCTCAATAGTTGGATTGCAAGCATCGATTAGTTTTCCTGCATATTTCATAATCTCCGCAGCAAACATGCCCAAGGACACGGCTGGTCTAGTTAACAAGCCTTAGCTACTTCCCTTTGCTTCCACTAATTTCCGCCAAGATTTGCAACTGTTAAAATTGTGAACCAGTAATCTCCATTCTTGAGCAAGTAGCAACTAGAAACTCTTTCAGCTAACACCAAAGGTTGATACTGGAGTTATCTGTCATCACCTGCCAGGCTTTCAAGTCAGTGTATAAAAACCAGAAAATGGCATGACTCATGAGCGCAAGCATACGCATTTGCTCTATATCCATTTCTGGTTACACGTCAAATTGAATGCTTCGGTTGCTGTTAACATAAAGCACATGCACAAGTTAACCATCTAATAAATGGAGCAATTCTCGCAAAAATTTCGTGAGAAACCTAACTGTAATCACTTGTTTCATGTAATCACTTGATTCAAAAGAGATACAAGGTTAGAAAGCTAACATAGGACCCCTCGTGGCATTCTACTAATATACTGATCAACCATAGGTCTAACCCGATGGACCCAAACTGATTGGGCCGGTTCTGGCTCCAAGATCAGTACCGATGGGTTGATTCCAGTTCCTAATCTATTGTCCTTGTCCCGATTATGATCGGTTCAGCCTATCGATATGAGACAGTTGTCGGATCGATTTCAGTTCTACCAGACCCGGCCAGATTTTGCTTTTTCATGATTTTGATAGTTTCTATTCTTTTTCCCTTCAATGTCCAAGATACTTGGGCTTTTGTTACCGAGGTAATGTAAAGTGAGTGAGATAATAGTGGTGGGCTATGTATGTCATCTTTTCAAGGTATGCGAACCAATAACAAATTTTACAAAAGAGAACCAACGACAGTCGTACAAGTACAGCAAGAAGCAGTGAGAAACATAACGTTAGAAGAAATACCAACGATAACATTATTAGATGTAAAAGAAAGAGTTTTTGACAAATTCTCCTTACAAAAACATTTAGGACTGCAACGGAAGATCTTTGTGGGTGTAAATGACCCCTTTATCACCATCCACCACTTGCCCACTTCCTCTCAGAATCCTATATTTCAAAACCACAAGCCAGCAAATGCTTAATAACATTAGTAACTTTTTTTTTTCATTTTCAAATGTATGTAGATAGTGTGAAACCTTAGATAATAACTGTTTTATATGAACCGACCATATGCAAAGAGGGCATTTAGTGGCTTGAACTTTCTTAGAGTTCAAATGTGCCAAAGAACATAACCAATTATTTTCCATTCAGTAGATTATGAAATTGAGCATTTTATTAATATGATTATTTTAAATTGACATAACCAACTTCTATTTTTCAATTAGAGAATAAAACCAACAAACAAGTATCTGAAAGAAAAATTATTATGGACACTGGGAACACAATTTGGTTTTAACTGAATAATGCTCACCCCCAAGTTGGGTTAGGAACAATCAATAAAATTTATGTAGAAAAATAAAAAGCATACATCTAAATTACTCTTAAAATATACCAACAATTAGTTTTCAACATGTGTACATACCATCTTGTTGTCAATAATCCTTCAACTCCAACTGGACCTCGAGCGTGAATCCTGCTTGTGCTTATTCCAACCTGATCAGTCGTTCAAAGAACCAGTGATCATGAGAAAAGAGACTAGGTATCAATTTTAGATGGTGTTTAACAGCAAAACGTTAGGATTATCAATACCTCTGCACCAAGTCCAAAACGAGCTCCATCACAAAATCTTGTGCTCGCATTATGAAAAACTGCAGCACTGCCAAGGTCGATCAGACATCAGAACTAAGAGTTATTTATATGTTCAAATGAACTAAAAATTTGGACAAAATTGTGACAGAAGACAGTGAAAATACTGAAAACTTGTAATAGCAGTGGATAAATTTTAGCACATGAGAAACTGTATAGCCAAGTCAAGGAAACAGAGTGGATCTAAATATAAGAATTTCTCTATTGTTACATCCTTCCCCATCATAATGCTCTTTATAGGTCAGCAACTTCTTTGAATGAGACTGAAATTCTCTGAATGATGGGAACTAGAAACTTTAGAGCTGTCTACAGGTTACAATCCTAGGGTCAGAGCCTGGCAGACCTCTACCATGGCTTTGTGGTTAGGTTCAGAGATACAGGTTCCCTAAAATTATAGTTACAACCATTCGAACCTGTCAACTTTCTGCAAGAAGATTTCTGCAACTTCACGTTCTTCAGCAATGATGCAATCAGTATGGGCACTGCAAACAATTCGAAATACAACAAAACTAGATATCATCATTTCTTAAAAAGAAAGAATAAAGAAAATGGGAGATATATCATGCCTTCCATGACGATGTATGTGGTCAATGGCTGCAAGCACATCATCCACAATTTCAACAGTGCAAGCCATTGAATTGTATTCATGATGAAATGTCGGGGCCTCTGTGATGTTTAACAGGGTGCTAGCTCTTGGTCCACCATATAGAGTAACACCTACAAAGAATGCACAAAAAAATTAAGGAAGCTATCACTATATTCTTCCTAGTGGTTTTCTCTCCGTGTCACTGCTTTAACATGGAGATGTTAATGTTACTGTTACCATTATAGGTAGTATAACAGAGGTAAGGCCTGAAACAGGATTTGGCTAGGCCAAAGATAGTTGGGATAAGGATTTTTCAGTTGAGTATTTGATATGGATTCTCAGGCCTAAATATGAACCAAAAGCTTTTTGGTTCAGTTTCCTTTTTGCCAGAAAAGTTCAGTTGAATATTTGATATGCTACAAAGTGTGATCCTTCCATAATCATCAAAAAAAAATGTGCTCCTTCCAATATGGGGTCAAAAGCTGATCAAAGAAAACCTTGAAGCCACTAGCCAGTCAAAATAATCCAATAAGTTCTTAAGGCTGAGTCTGATAAAAGTGCAAAAGGAATATGTATCATGTAAACACAGATTTGGTTGAAAAGTACAATGCAAACTTGATTCAGTTTTGCATTGATAAATTTTGTATTCTGTTTGGTTGTGGTGGATACTGTTATAATTCAGGTCTGCCTTAGAGTTCGGCCTGACTGAGTTCAGTCATGTAGAAGAAGAAAAAGTGATAAAGAAAGAGAGAGAGAGAGAAAGAGAGAAGAGATAATTCTGGTTCGAACTGAAAGAGTAACTTGACTTCTCCCAGTCGGCCAGTAAGTATTTATATTATTATTAAAACATGACTGAAAAGACCTATGTGCCCTTACTTAAGTTAAGAGCACATGTTTCAACACAACATTACAGATCAGCAACATCAATCGAGGTATAAAGACAGAAATACCCCTACACTAACACTCCCCCTCAAGCTGGTGAGTATATATCATATACTCCCAGCTTGTTACATATGTAGTCCACTCTTCCCCGACTCAAGCCTTTTGTAAATAAGTCAGCCCACTGATTTCCTATATTAACATGTGTAGTGTCTAGCTCTCCATTCAGCACCTTCTCCCTCACAAAGTGACAATCAACCTCAATGTGCTTGGTTCTTTCATGAAACACTGGATTAGAGGTGATATGAACTACAGCCTGATTATCACAATAGATCTTCATTGGAGTGTTAATGTTGTACCCTACTTCCTGTAGAAGGTTCCTTAGCCACACTAATTCACAAGCGGTGTGCGCCATAGCCCTATATTCTGCTTCTGCACTGCTTCTTGCCACAACCGTCTACTTCTTACTTTTCCATGTCACCAGGTTACCTCCCAGAAACGTGCAATAGCCTGTAGTAGACCGTCTATCAGACATAGAACCGGCCCAATCAGCATTAGAATACCCTTCTATTTCAAGTTTTCCCCCACTCTTGTATATCAGACGGCGACCCGAAGCCCCTTTTAGATACTTCACAATTCTCAGAACCACATTCCAATGAGGAATCAAAGGTTTTTGCATGAGCTGGCTTACCACACTAACTGCAAATGAGATGTCTGGTCTGGTAATGGTTAGGTAGTTCAGTTTGCCCACAAGTCGCCGGTATCTGCCAGGGTCTTCAAACACTTCACCCATATCACTGCTTAGCTTGGTATTTGTGTCCATGGGTGTTTCAACTGGTTTGGCACCCAACAAGCCTATTTCTTCCAGCAAATCAAGCACATACTTCCTCTGGCACAGGTTAATCCCATACTTGGATCTCGCTACCTCTATCCCCAAGAAGTATTTCAGTTTACCCAGATCCTTTGTCTGAAAGTGATCCTGCAGATAAGTCTTCAGCCTGTCAATACCAATGTTATCATTCCCAGTAATAACAATATCATCTACATACACCACCAACAGTATTTTTCCTCCTGGAGAGTCATGACTAAATACAAAATGGTCAACTTTGCACTGTTTCATGCCAAACTTCTTTACCACCTCACTGAACCTACCAAACCATGCTCGAGGAGACTGTTTAAGCCCATATATAGCCTTCCTTAGTTTGCACACCTTACCATCCTCCCCCTGAGCAACAAACCCTGGAGGTTGCTCCATGTAGACCTCATCGAGTAAGTCACCATGCAAAAAGGCATTCTTGATATCAAGCCGATATAGTGGCCACTCATACATGGCTGCAAGAGAGATCACAACACGAACTGACCCTATCTTAGCAACCGGTGAGAATTCTCTGTGTAGTCAATGCCATAGGTTTGGGAGTACCCTTTTGCAACTAATCGCGCTTTCAGGCGTTCAACACTACCATCAGGCAGATACTTAACCGTATAAACCCATTTACAACCAACAGCTTGCTTCCCAGGAGGAAGAGCAGTGAGGTCCCAAGTATGATTATGATGAAGGGCTGAGAGTTCTTCTTCCATGGCACGGCACCACCCTGGAGAGGCAAGGGCTTCTTGGACATCTTTAGGAACAATAACTGATGATAACAAGGTAACAAACTGGCGATGGGAAGCGAAAAGGTGAGTAAGAAACATAATTAGAAATGGGATGAAGGGTGCAAGTACGTTTACCTTTCCGCAAAGCAATGGGTAGATCAATTTCAAATGCGAAGTGGGGGTCTGGTGCCGGATCCGTCGATGGAGATGTAGCCGGAGGAGTAGTAGCTGGTGCACGTGGGCGATGTGTATACACATGACGGATAGGTGGGCGTTCAACAGGTGGTGGCACCGGAGGCAAGGATTTGGTCACGACTGGAACAAAGGGAGGAGGATCGACAACGGGAAGTGGAAGAGGAGGAGGTGATGAGGAGGAAGAAGCATCACCAAACCCTAAAAAGAACGGAGTAGACTCAAAGAAACTGACATCAGCACACACAAAGGACCGTCGAGAACCAGGATGGTAACACCTATACCCTTTCTGGGTCCGAGAATAGCCAAGGAAGATGCACTTGAGAGAACGGGCATCAAACTTGTCATTCCCGGGACCCAGATTATGGACAAAACAGACACACCCAAAAACTCTCGGCGTAAGAGGGAACGGAGACAAAGTGGGAAACAAGACCTGAAACGGAGACTGACAATCAAGGATGAACGTGGGCATCTGATTAATCAGAAAACAAGAGGTAAGCACTGCATCACTCCAAAAAGGTTTGGGAACATGCATGTGATGCATTAGGGATCTTGTTGTTTCAAGGAGATGGCGATTCTTTCTCTCAGCCACCCCGTTTTGTTGTGGGGTGTAGGTACACGAGGTCTGATGTATAATGCCGTGTTGGTCCAGGTATTCCTGAAATGATGAGGATAAATATTCGCGGCCATTATCAGAACGAAGAACTTTGATGTGGGTACCAAATTGGTTACGAATCTCAGCATAAAATTTTTGAAAAATGGTAAACAATTCACTTCTTTCTTTCATTAAATAGAGCCACGTCATCCTTGAAAAATCATCCACAAAAATGACAAAATATATGTATCCATTATATGACATTACTTTATAAGGACCCCAAACATCTGAATGAACTAAAGAAAAAGGACTCGACACACGGTTATCAACCCTAGAACTAAAGGGAACACGATGGTGTTTCCCAAACTGACACGACTCACAATCCAAAACAGAAAGCTGACTCAAGGACGGAACCAAGGACTTCAAGACTTTGAGCGACGGATGACCAAATCGGCAGTGCCACTGGAGAGGAGAAAAAGATGACTGGAGAGCTGTTGAAGTTCTACCACCACCACTGTCAAGATAATACAGTCCACCTGCTTCATGCCCTCCATCAATCTTCATCCCCGTCTTGAGATCCTGAAAGACACACATAGAAGGATAAAGGGTAATGGAGCAGTTAAGTGATTTGGTCAGCTTACTAACAAACATAAGGTTAAAAGGCAATTTAGGAACATACAAAACTGATGAGAGGGATACAGGATCTAGGTCAACATTACCAACACCACAAATTGAGGATGTGGAACCATTAGCAAGGGTGACAGATTGTGATGTTGAGCAATGAGATGAGGAAAACACACCTGGAGTTCCAGTCATGTGATCGGAGGCTCTAGAGTCAATGATCCAAGGATTGGGTGTAGATGCCAAACAAGCCATACCTGAGTGAGCAAAAGCCGTGTTCTGTTGTGATTGGATAAACCTCTCATATTCATCACGAGGAACACTCACCATCTCCTTCATGGGACCATTTGTGGATGTAGGAGGCAACTGGTCAGATGAATGATTCTCCTGTCTAAAGCTGGAACTTGAGTCACCGGTCACGGCATGATTGGCCCAGGTTGAGGGAGGACCATGTAGATCATAACAATAGTTGATGGTATGTCCATCCATACCACAATGAATGCACTTCCTCGGGCCTGAGCTACGTCCTCTACCACGGGCTCCCCCTGAATCTCTGCTCCCAGTACAACCACCACCACGATTATCAGTAGACCCACCATTGCCACTTCGGCCATATGCAGAACCACTACCACCACCACGGCCAGATTGAGCTCCCCGAGCTCCACCTCTACCACCACGGCCTCTCGATGCAGCAAAGGCAGATCTATCTGAGATATTAGAGTTCTCAGTAGATCTGATAGAAATCCTCCGAAGTCGAGCAAATACCTTTTCTAGGGACGGAAGAACTGATCCCCCTAATATCTGAGCCCGTACTGGTTCATATTCAGACTTTAGTCCCACCAAAAATCTAGTCACATCAAGCTACTCTCTTTGTTGTTTCTGAATCTTGACATCAGAAGTGAGAGGATGATAGACATTCAACTCATTACGTATGTTCCTCATGTTGGCATAGTACTCCTCAAGACTCTGATTGCCCTGTTGCAGATTAAAGTACTCTTGATAAAGCTGATAAACTCTGGTTGTATTGTCCTGCCCCGAATACAATTTCTTCGCATGGTCCCACACATCTTTGGTAGTATCAAGGAACATGAAGTTCACACTAATCCTGGGTTCCATATTGTTCCACAACCATGTGATGATCTGAGCATCCTCTTGCTCCCAGTCTTCATACTCGTGAGAGTCAGAGGAGGGTTTCTCCTCTCTGATGTGTTTTACCTTCTTCTTTGCCTTCAGAAAGACTTCAACAGATTTAGCCCAAGGCACATAATTCTCTCCATTTAACTTAATGGAGGTCATCTGAACATTCAGGTAGTCTGTAGGCACCATCACACTAGGTTTATAATCATTATTGTCTCCCATTATGTTATCACCAATTTTGCACACTTGCTGAATTCTATTATCACTGAGATTTGCACACTACACACCACTAGGTCACACCTGTCACACTGATTGCAGCACTAATTGATGCTGGAATGTGTGCTCTTTACACCACAAACCCTAGATCACACCTGTCACACTGATTTCAGCACTTGTTGTTGCTGAAAAGTGTGCTCACACCACAAACCCTACTCCTACAACTACCTGAAATCTCACCACTATATGATCATATCTCTTCCTTCAAAATGCACAAAGAAACCAGCATAAACCCTAGCACTTACTGGCCGAAACCCTAGCAAATGGTCTGAAACACACCTCCTATTTAATCCATAACAGATATCATGCACTGAAATCTCTTACCTTATCGCTGAAGTAACACCCATGCGAGCAGGAGAGCAGTCCACACACAACAGCCACTGCCCACACAGTTCGGCCCTCTATTCTTCCTCTACTAGGAGAGGGCGATCTCAGAAATCACAGCAACCGACCACATACGACCTGACTGGAGGCATAGAGACCCCCAAGGGAAGAGGGCGATCACTCCTTTTCAGCCCTTTCCCTTATCTCCAATCGAACATAGAAAAAAAGAGGAAAACCCTAGATAGGGTGCGCAGAGAATGAACCCTAGGCAAGCAGAAATCTAGGCAGATTTAACCTAGCTCTGATACCATGTTATAATTCAGGTCTGCCTTAGAGTTCGGCCTGACTGAGTTCAGTTATGTAGAAGAAGAAAAAGTGATAAAGAAAGAGAGAGAGAGAGAGAAAGAGAGAAGAGAGAATTCTGGTTCGAACTGAAAGAGTCAACTTGACTTCTCCCAGTCGGCCAGTAAGTATTTATATTATTATTAAAACATAACTGAAAAGACCTATGTGCCCTTACTTAAGTTAAGAGAACATGTTTCAACACAACATTACAGATCAGCAACATCAATCAAGGTATAAAGACAGAAATACCCCTACGCTAACAGATACAAACACAAATTTCAAGACTGGAATCTACCTATTTTACATTCATCAATTTTAAATGCAAAGTTTGCTTCTATTTTTGCTCCCATTTTAAAAGCAAAAACATCAGAGAAACAAATTTACTTTCATTTTCAGCACAAAAATATATTCTTACCAAAGAACTGTAAAACCAAACCAGAGTACAAACCACAAATTCACCGCAGTCATGCATTTGCACTCTTAACAATGCACCCTAAGTGGAGTTTGGTTCAAAGTGCTAAATTATACAAAACTAATAATAGAAATACCTTTTTTTGATGAATTAATCATAGAAATACCTTGAGACACATTTCTCAGAGTGCCCAGATGTTGCTAAAAGTTATAACGAAAATCATATGCAAACTTTTGGGAACATCACAGTCATCTTTGTCTAATATGAAGTTCTAAGCTAACTAGTTAGAACTGGCTAATTAATCCTGTTTTCACAGTCCAATTAGATCTAGGGCCATATCTGTTATAAGCTAACTAATTTGGAATTTTCTGAATCACATTCTATACATTTTCCAAGTAACACTTCCTAAAATCAATGCACATCCCATCATGTAATCCTAGAGGAATGCCAGACCTACTTGGATAAGGGCTGATGTGGACAAGGATGGCTTGATCAGTAACAAATATTTCATTAATAGTAGCTACGTTGATTCTCACATAATATGTGTGTGTGAAAATTTGTGTTATGCATAACATGTTACTAAGCCCAAATTTTATGTCAGATAAAGGAATTGCTTGCATATTTTCTAATACCTGCTCTGCTTTCTAGACCACTGCAAACGTTTGGCCAACCTCTTGATGACATCATATATATTACAAAAAAGAAAACCTGATTTCCTACTCTAGAGTCCAGGGTTTTTCCTTAAAGGCTTGGATCTCTTGCTTTCCATCCATGGGCTCTATGGCTTGAACATGAAGCTCATTCTGGGATTATAGAAATGAAAGGAAAACACCCATATCCAATGATAGGATGCAAAAAGAACCCTCAAAGCATTCACAAGGTCAGTGAGACCAAAGGCATAATATGTGGCCTTCAAAAATTGAGTGCAACATATGACATACTATTCCTGGGCAGGAAGTTATCAACTTACTTTTGATAAGAGCAAATTTATTAGTCAACTGATGTATTTTACTTAAGCGTAATTACTTCAAAGTACAAAAAAAAAAGCAAGACAAAGTAAAAAAACCACCCTTAGTAAAAGGGAAACAATTTCTATTAGAAAAATACCTTCAGTGCGAAGCTCAACAATGAGGTCATTAAGCCCACCAGTCTTGACCAAATCTTTGTGCACAAGTAGTGTTTCCTAAGAACAAAAAGGAGGAGAATGGGAGAGTGTAGTAAGTCGTAGATACAGAGATGAAGATCGTATAGTGCAGATGATGACTGTTAATACAAGTCAGATTCTGTGCTAAACTGTCTATTGGAAAGAGTATCAATATACAGGCTTTTCAATCATGTACAATTGTGACCAGGAATTACCATCGCATTACAGGCTGCAGGATAATCTATCTTCGCGTCTAACACAATTTTCTTTGCCATATCCATATTAGCTGACTTATCAACATAAACATGGCAAATTCCATCTGGACAGAAAAATTGCAACTTTACTAGCATGTCCCAGTTTTTAGTCAAATTTGTGCAGCAATTGCATCATATGTAAATTTCAAACTTCTGTGTGCAGGAAAAATATATTAATAAATAATATCCTTGTGATGTTATGTCTTACCTGCATGACCAAGAACAGGAATTTTGGTTGAACTCTTAATTTGAGAAACAAGTTTATTGCTGCCTCTTGGGATCACAAGATCTATCACATCATCAAGCTGAAGAATGAAAACAGAGTTTAAATTTTAATCACTATATATAACAGTTGGCATAAATTCTAAAATTTCTTGATCCTAGGGCTCACCTTGAGCAGATCAGGTATCTCCTCTCTTGAAGTCACGAGTCCAATAAGCTTTTCACCAACAGTATCTAAGATAGCCTCAGTAATAACCTTAAAAATATAAGAAACAATTATAGAATAAACCAAGGGAAAGCAGCTGATTTAGATTTTGTAACAATCCCCAAATTATGCCTAATATTGAGAAACCAAACCTTGTGCAAGATTGCATTTGATCGCTTGGCTTCTTTCCCTCCCTTCAGGAGAAGTCCATTTCCACTACGAATTGCTAATGAAGCTATCTGTTGTACAATGTCAGAAGCTAAGAGTTAATAAAGCCCAGGAAAAAAAAATATGAAATTTGGTTTATGCCAATAGCTTTCACATTGTGGTGTTTCCGTTCAAAGACATCTATTACTTACACCAACTAAAACCATGTAATACTGTGTTACAAAAGGTAACACTTCTTAATTCAGATGCTTGCACCTAAAACTGGAGCCTGTACTTTTCTTTCAGGAAAAGCTCTACATTTGATAACAACACTGAAGATGGAAATGTTTTTTAGACATTATTCAAACATCATTAACCAATAATCAACTACCACTTGTAAGATTATTGTTGTCTTAGTCACTGTGCTATTGGGATAATGGTAGGAGGGTTTTTTTTTTCATTTGCAGTTTTGTCTTGGTGATTTCTGGTCACCTGAGTTTGAATTCTCATTTTTTTATGCATATCCAAAGGCGTTACAAGGGTGAGATCAAGACATAGCACATCTAGATATGGGATATTAGGAAAACCAAAGTAATAGGCATCCATAAAGGCACTTGAATATGTCAAATGCAAGGATACCACCATATTACAAATATATCAGAGATGACTTGCAGCCAGTAATCTACTAGATCACCAAAGCACAAATCCACAAAACCAGTAATTAGCACCCTTCCAGTCTATCCATAACCAGTAAGAGCATCTCCTCATTTTCCCTTTCTCTTTTCTCTAATTCTGCAGGTTGCTTGATCGGAACTACCCACCCCAAACAATCTCTAGATTAAAAGGATTGGATAGAAGAAAGGTTATACAGAAGTACTTTACAGACTGGAATGAAGAAACGAAGCAAAATGTTCCCTTCCAGGGTTGTTTAGAGCTTAAGGGAAGTGAATGACTACCATAAGCAAAACAAATGCATAGACATTGTCAGATGGGATGGACTAACTACCAGCATAAACAAACATAACAAGAATAAATCAGTTATACCCATCTCAACCATCTTTATCAGAAAGAGATAATGTCATCTTGCTTTTTCACCTGAACTAGGGCATCAGGTCGAGACTCAAAAACGATCAGGAGAACACCCAAGGGACTTGATGTCTTCTCTAAGATCATCCCATCGGCAAGCTGGATGAAAAGGTAGTCATTAGAACTTTTGGAATGATCAACAGATGAAAAAAATTATATCATGATATTCTACATGGTACATATTCACTACTAGCCCAAAAACTTTATTAACATATTATAAATTCTTCCAGGAAGATCAGAAGATGACCTGCTTCACATTACTTCCTCCAATCTTAAAGTATAACCAGTGTAACCAAGGTGCTGTGGTGGTGACTGGTGACTAGTAGTGAAACAAAACATATGATATAAAATTTTTTTTTTTTTATCAATAACAGCACTTTTATTAAAAGAGGTAAGTAAGATACAACCAGCAAGGAGGGGTAAAATGTCTTAACCCTCCCTTTCAAACCCGAAAAAACATATTACAGAATAGCCCGAAACAAATTAGATCTTCCCATCCCCTGTAGCAGTCAGCCATGGAGTTGGTGTCCTCTTAGCCCATTGAAACCTTATGGTCATGTTCTGAGTTAGTTGCTTGATTTTCTTTCTTTCATTTGAGAACTTCCACATGCTGGACTCTTCCATCTGCAACCATCTAACAGTCAGTTGGGAGTCACCTTCCACCAGCAACTTGCTAATATTCAACTGCTTAGCCCTTTTGACTCCTTCTACAACTGCTAGAGGATTTCAGCTCTCAGAGAATCCCCCCAGCCTATAGGTCCTGAGAACATAGCAATAATTTGCCCTTCTTCGTTCCTGAAAATACCACCTATGCCTGAAGGGCCTGGATTTCCTTCACTACTACCATCAAAGTTCCCCAAGTCTGGTGGAGTCCAAACAGGTCTGATATCACTAGACATAGGAGCTGACCGAGCCACTTCTTCCCAGTTTCTAATGATGTCTCCTACTGAATAGGTTTCAAAAAGCTTCGAAGACTTGACCCAATGAGCCACCCTGACATATACAAGTTCTATGAGGGCTTCCCTACTTTTCTCTTCTTCATGAAATAATCTTTGATTTCTTTCTTCCAGACCGTCCAGCAAACAGCAGCTCTAGCGCATCTCCACAAAATTTTACCTCTCTTCTTTAGACCCCTCACTGGAGTGGAGCTAAACAAGCTTTGCACACTTGAAGGGGAGGGCCACCTGCAACCAAATAAAGAAAAGAACCAACACCAAATATCTGAAACAAAAGGGCAAGAGACAAGCAAGTGATAGCAGCTTTCACCATTCTTCTTACATAAGATGCACCAATGTGGGGATAAACACCAATTAGGCCTTTTCTTTTGAAGTAGGTCACAAGTGTTACACTTTTCTAGGATTGCTTCCCAGCAAAAAGCACCTACCCTAGGAGGGATGGGGCTACCCCAAACTTCCCGAACTAGAAAAGGAGGCCCAGGTAACGGACTAGACTGTGTCAATGCTTTGAAGAAGGAGGAGCAGGAGAAGATACCCGAGGGAACAAGAGACCACACCTTGGAGTCCACAATGGAAGGTTCAAGGACTACTTCATCCAAGATTTTAAGCAGATTCAAAATGGGTTCTAACTCAGAATCTCTGAGAGCCCTTCTGAGACCCAAGTTCCAACTAGTAGCGGAATTAGACAAGTTAGCAAATGTTGCTACTGGTTCATTTTTAAACCTAGACAGAGCAAACAAAGAGGGAAACTGCTCTTTCAAGGGAAAATCCCCCACCCAAGTGTGTTCCCAAAAAAGTACAGACAAACCAGAACCAAGATCGTACCTGATAAATGGAATAAAAGACTGCAGGACAGCATGAATCGACTTCCAAGGGGAGGCTCTTGAAGCCCTAGATGATAGTCCCGGATCCCAGCCATCTGCCTCTTGCCCATGAATACTTAGGATTATTTTAGCGCACAATTTTTCTTTTCTTTGGACCATCTCCATAACCATTTCCCTAAAAGAGCTTCATTCTTCTTCCGCAGATTTCCCAACCCCAGTCCCCCTTCACTTTTAAGTCTTGTAACTAGATCCCACCTAACTCTATGGTCCTTTCTCTCCTCCCTAGGTTCCCATAAAAAGTCCCTCATTAATTTTTCCAACTCCCTACAAACTCCTTCTGGGATTCTAAACACCGACAAGAAATGTACTAAAAGGTTTGCCAAAGTTGACTTAATCAGTGTTATCCTGCCCCCCAGAGACAAGTAGTTCTTCTTCCAGGAAGCTAGCCTTTTAATGAACCTATCAATCACCGGATTCCAAAAGCTCCTTTTCTAGGATAGTCTCCCAAAGGAAGCCCTAAGTACTTCAGTGGCCAATGAGCTATCTCACATCCTAACACTCGAGCCCTTTCCTCCACCTCCTCTCCCTCACTCATATTAATACCAATCACACAACTAACTCTTACCCAGATTTACCTTGAGGTTGGTCATTTGTTCAAACACCCTAATCGCCATTTTCATATTGCACACCCAGCTAATCTCCTCTCCATCACAAAACAGAATTGTGTCATCTGCAAATTGTAGGTGAGTGACCGGAACCCTATCCCTCCCCATTCTCCAACCACTTATCAGATTTCTGGAGTCTGCCCCCTCAATAAGCCTCCCTAGCACTTCAGCAATTAGGGTAAAGAGAAAAGGGAAGAGAGGGCCCTTGCTTAATACCCCGCATAGCTGGAAAGTGATCCACCACCTTGCCATTTACTAACATAGAATAATGGCAAGTCCTAATGCACCCTTTAATCCACTTGCACCACCTCTGCCCAAAACCACAAGACTCTAGCACTTCCAACAACAGAGACCAATCAACCAGATATGCCTTCTCCAAGTCCAACTTACACACTAGCCCTTTCTCACCTCTACTTCTGTAGTCTTCCACACTCTCATTTGCAATTAAGATTTGGTCCACAATTTGTCTATTCGTCACGAAGGCACCTTGGTTATGGGAGATGATTGAGGGGAGCACCTCTCTAATTCTTCTAGATAACACTTTAGCAATGAACTTGTAGAGGTTGTTAACCAAACTGATGGGTCTGAACTCTTTAGGATGAGAAGCCCCAACCTTCTTTGGTATTAAAGCAATAAAAGTAGAATTCAGGCCTGGGTTTATCACACCTCTTTCAAAGAATTCCAAGAACACTGCTTGAATGCCAGCCTTAATTATTTCCCAACAATCTTGATAAAAGGCCATCGTGAAGCCATCAGGGCCTGGGGCTTTGGATCTATCCATAGAGAAAATGGCTTCTCTGATTTCTTCCAAGTCAAACTCTCTTCCAGCCACAACATCAACTCATTAGGGAGCTTAGGCCAATCCAACCCTTCAATCCTTAATCTCTTCTGCAGAGGCTTTCTAAAGATGGATTTAAAGTGTTCAACAAAAGCCCCGGCAATCTCTTGCTGTTGTGTTAAAATTGTCCCATCAACAACCAGCTTAGATATGGTGTTCTTCTTTCTTCTGCCATTGGCTATTGCATGGAAAAATTTTGTATTCCTATCTCCTTCCTTCACCCATTTGTGTCTAGATTTTTGTCTCCAACTTACTTCTTCTTTGAAGATTATGTCCTCTAGGCTCTTCTTTAACTCCCACCTCATTTCTTTATCTCAGTCCCCAAAACATCCTCTTTCTTCCTTAGCATCTAACTCCTCTATTTTACTTATCAACTGCTGCTTAGCCTACCAAAGTGGAGAGAATTCCATTCCTTAATTTTGACCTTGAACTCTTTCAACTTCCAATGGAATTTCATCCCTTCCCAATTGACTTTTGGGTTACTTTCATTCCACCAAGCTTTCACTTTGTCTTTGAATTCTGGGTGAAGTAGCCACATATTTTCAAACCTGAAGGGAGAGGGCCCACTACCACCAATATCAGACTTACCAATCATTATTGGCCAATGATCAGAAGTAACTCTGGGTAGAGCCCTTGACACCAGATCTCCCCAATGCTCCTCCCAGTCTGTGTTGAACAAGAATCTATCTAATTTGGAGCAGATAGGTTCAGCTTGGAGATTAGACCAAGTGAAGCTATTGTGAGAAAGATTCAATTCCTTTAACTCAAAAGCATTAATGAACTCATTGAACTTCCTCATACTGGTAGTGTTCCTTTGTCTCACCTTATTGCTCTCTTCAATGAACCTTATCACATTGAAATCCCCTCCCACACACCACGGCCCCTCCTACAGACCTCTAATATCTCCCAGTTCCTCCCAAAGCTCCTTCCTTTGTTGGTAATCATTGGGACCATATACATTGGTAAGGACCCACTCAAATCCATCTAACACCTTCTTAAATTTGACAGAAATTAAGAACCTTCCCACTAATTCTTCCACTCCCTCCACTACTTCATCCTTCCACAAAGTAATTAACCCTCCAGATGAGCCCCAGGAGGGGCTCATAACCCACCTCAGTCCATTCACTCTCCACACACTTCTAGCCCACCTTTTGTCAAAAGTCATAAGTTTAGATTCCTGAATTAAACAATTTCTGGATTTTCTTTCTTTAAAAATTCCTTTATTAAGGCTCCTTTTCTTACACCCCCCAATCCTCTCACATTCCAGCTTAAAATCTTCATTCCTTCCACAACTCTGCCTAGCCCCACTCCCCTTCCTTCTAGTAACCTCCTTTTCTACCCCTCCCTTTCCTCACTCTAGCCTCTGTGCTCACATCCACTTCCAACTTTAATTTCTCAACTTTGCCTAGCCTTCTCTTCCTCCTATTCCCACCATCTTTTTCAGCCCATAAATACCCTTTCAGCTCATTTAGGTTTCTCACCTTACAACCTAACTTTTCTACAAATTCATCTAATGACTCCACTTCTTCCTCTCCCTTCTCTCCCTTCCCCCCCCCCTACCTCACTTCTCCTATTCCCCTCCTTCTCCTTCTCCATCTTACTACTGTCCTCCTTAGTTTCCCCTTTGGTTAATTCATTTGGATCTGCTCTCCCCACCCTCTCCACCTTCTCACCCCCCTCCTGTAACTCCCCAACCTCCTCAGTATCAGCCTCTGGACCTTGGGTATTCAGCAAAGGGGCACGGCTGGGATCTAAAAGACAAACATCACAAGCAGAGCAAACATTAGTATCTAAAATCGAAACCACAGCCATACCTGGGACTGAAGGAGAAGGAGAAGAGACATCCAACTGGGTAAGCCCATTCACTCTTCGTGTAGGGCTTCTCTAGTCGGCACCTAGGCTAACTTCACCCTTGTTCGTACCTCCAAGGCTCTATCGTTCATCCTCGTTTGTGCCATCTCTCGTCGAATTATGATGAGTAGCCGAAGTCCTCTTGTAGGTCCCTTGTCTTAAGTTACTCTTCTGGATTGGTTCTCCCTTACTTGGTGTTAGATTTTCCCCCTCAGCTTCTAAGGCATGCTTGACAACATTCAGCCCTCCACACCTAGTGGAGGATTTATGCAAGAAAGGATCCTCTACAACGTGCTCTGAGAAAAGGATATCAATATTCAGGGCATCTTCCAACTCTCCTTGATGATCTTCCCACTGAATTTCAGCTTCAACATCTGAGTCTGACATCTCCTCTGAACTATCGCAACTTACCCATCCACCGTCCTCGTCTTCACAGTCTTCCTTACTCCCCCTGGAGTACCTCGGGTTTGGCCTTTCTCGTTCTGATCCGTCCTGGTCACCTTCTCTGTGTTTTGTCACCGGTAACCAGCCCAGCTTCCTCTTCGATAAGCTCTGGTTACCTGTAGAAAAAATTTGGTTCCCAGGGATCGAGCCACGTGAAGAAGAAGATAGACCCATATTCTTGTCTATCAACGGCTAAGTAGAGATTCGACTCACTAGTCTTGGGCCCTTAAGCTCAGTGAGAACCACCCGACCCGGAAATGGACCAAATGGTTCAGAGAGTGTGGTGCGTAGCTCGAACTTAGTCTTGGGCCAAACCCCCCTCCCTGGTCTGACCTGGTTACCCCTTTGACCAAGTCCGCATAGGACAAAACAGCGGTAGAGTTGTTTTGGTTTTCAAAAAAATTTGAAAACTTTTCCACAAAAGCCTCTTTGCTTTTGGCCTTCAACTTTTCAGCTTCCTCATTCAGAGAAACCTTCACTCCTGCGGCTGCCAAATGTCCAAACTTCCTTTGCTCAAACCTGCCAACTGTAACCCATCTTGCCACGTCCTCATCTCCCTCAAGCTTTGACCTCCCCAGCCACTGCAACATTTCAACTTCCAAACTCACCCAGACTTTAAACCAGTAGCCTTCTGCACATATTTGTACTACCCTTGGAACTTCCTCAGGCTTCATTCCAGCAACTTTCAAGTGTGCTGCCCTCAAATCTGTGGTCTTATACGACAGAAGAACACCACCCATCGCCTGCACCAGATTCTCCAAGGATGATTTTTGCCAGAGATGAAAGGGTAAACCCAGCAGCTTCAATTCTTACAGGACCTTCACTCGTTTCCAACATAGTGAAATCCATCAACAACTCACCCACATCAAGGACTGCTTTCCTATCGTTGAAAGGAATAAGGATGACCATCTGGTTCAAACCAAGCTTCGTTGTCACCTCTTCTAGCAGCCCCTTCCAATCCTTCACCTCCTCCCTCGCAGATAAGAAGTATTTCTTTTCCCAGTTTCCTTTCTCCCCATCCAATACAACTCTTGGTTCTGGGATAGTAAATGCCACAGTTGGCTTTCCTCAGGTTCCCACTGTGTCTTCTAAGCCCAGCCTCTCTAGTCTCTTTCTTCTTTCTGTCATCTCTTCTTTCTTACTCTGTCCGCCAACTACTATCTCTGTTTGTACCTTCACTGCCTCTGATTCCTTACTGACTAATCTCCTGTGTAGAGCATTAGCCACCGCTGTCCATCCCTGCTGCCGAACACCTTCAGGGATAACTACTATCTGTCTCTTCCTTTTGTCGAACTTCTCTTCCAAGGTAACAAACGAACCACTAGAGTTCTTCCTTCTCTCAGCTGCGTATTGTCTCCTTGCCTGCCTTAGCGAACTTTTCCACCTTTCACTTCAACTCACCTGGCCAGCGGCACCATCTAGGAAACTCTGAAACCACGGAACGGAATCTCCCACTAACAGAACTGCTCCTTTCTTTCCTTCTCTTATCTTAATCGTAAGCTCCTTTTGGTAAAAAGTCTCCTCCAGCAACAATTCCTTTCGTTCTATTCTCAACACTTCTCTCCACTTACCGGCTGGTGAGAAATTTTCATGTCCTTCGAACGCCATCTTCTGGCAGTCATAAGTTATTCCAAAGTTGATAGTACTTTAAGAGTACTAGATTATTGATGCACATATGATATAAAATTTGAAAAACTACTACCACTAGTAAAAAGCATTATTTGGTGTGCGAAAATACTAAATGCCTAAACATATAATTGGTTGATTAATTGATGACTACTTCATTCTTTGACCACAGTTTGCAAGTATGTCATCAAAAACTTCGTTCATATAATTCATTTCAGGTGCAAATGCCATATCAGGTCCATATCCAGGCACAACATAAGCTTGCAGGAGGAATATTAGAAAATTGTAATGTAAATAGAAAATGTAGGTTAGGTAGTTCTAACCAGACTAAACTTCAGAGATGCTTGGCGGGTATGGACATAAATAATTCTTTTTTAAATCAATAAATTGTGAAAAGTTACCAATCAGTATATATAGGCAAATTCTCCTTACCTCAGTTTTCTTTAAAACTTTACCAATTGGATCATCCATGTTAGCAAGTACACGAATTGATTTTGCAAGGCTAGAGATCTGTAAAATACAATGCACTGGATTCAAAAAATGAACCCATGCTTTCATAATAAAACTGCACAGCATGGAAATGCTTTCTAAGAAACAAAGTAACATCATAAGAGCATGTATGCACATGCATCTTTGGAAATAAAACCAGAAGGACAAAAACCAAAGAGTGGTAAATGAAGACAAACTAAGCAAAAAGAAAAGAAAGTTGAATACTATCTGCCTTACCTTCCCAGCCTTCAAAGCTAATCGAGATATCAACGACTTTTCATATCCAGCCTGCTGTGCAGCAGCAACATCAGCTTCATTTTCAACCTTAATTAAGTTTTCATTTGCTTCCAAGGCATCGGCTATGTCAAGTAAAATTTTCCTTCTATCTTGTGAAGTCAGACCCTGCACATAAAACATTTGCAGAATTTACACTTGAACTATAATAATAGCTTGCTCTTGTGAACAAACAAAAAAATGGATCACCATGAATTATACAGTTACAGAGGTACACAACACCAAAAATTGCAGACGAAAAGCAAAAGTGTTTTAGGAAGTCACAAACCAAGATGAGATAGCCAAAGTGTTTGTAGATCATTTCAAATCAGTTGTTGGGAAGCCGTTGAATAATAGATTAAGGCTGGAAGGATTAGATGGCTCAGGCTGTCTGAAGAGCAAGCAAATTGGCTAGAGAGAAGTTTTGAAGAAGAGGAAAGTAGGCATGCAGTGTTTACAATGGACAGATCCAAAGCACCTGGGCCAGATGGTTTCACTATGGCTTTTTATTAAGACTGTTGGGATGTGGTAAAAGAAGACCTTTGTGATGTGTTTAAGGAATTTGAGGACAATAACAAAGTAAGCCCTGGAGTTAATGACTTAATGCTATCTTCATAGCCCTCCCTAAGAAGAAATAAGCAAAAAATCCTAAGGACTCTAGGCCAATCAGCTTGGTGACTGGTGTTTACAAAGTCTTGGTTAAAGTGTTATCTTTGAGGATTAAAGTAGTGCTGTCCTCTGTCATTAGTCAAGCTCAAGGAGCTTTCGTTCAAGGGAGACAAATAATGGATCAGATCCTAATAGCAAATGAGTGTCTAGAGGACATGAGAAAGTCGGGAAATCAAGGGTTCAAGGAGCTTTCTTTAAGTCCCTTTGCTCTTCCCCAGGATAGTTGGGTTTTCCAGCTAAGGAGATCTGGTCTAGACCTGTTCCTCCAGTCCTCCTAAAATCATTATTTTCTGCTGGGAGGTGTTCTATAGGAAGATTAACACTTTGGACTGCTTGCAGAAGAGAAGGCCTTCCATGTGTCTGTCTCCTAACTAGTGTGTACTTTGCAAGGCTAATGGTGAGGGTTGTTCCCACTTACTTTTAACCTGTTCTTTTTCTGCTACTATTTGGGATTGGATCTTTGCCTTGTTTGGGTGCAAGTGAAATTTGACTACAGCTGTAGATCAGCTCTTTGATCCCTCCTTCTTTGTGTGGCCCACAAGAGCTGGTAAAACAATGTGGAGGTGCATTAGAGCTGCTGCTTTGTGGACAATTTGGGAAGAAAGAAATGCAAGGTTGTTCCAAGAGAAGGAGAGAAATATTTAGACTGTAAAGGATTGTAATTTTAACTAGGGCAATCCACTGGTTGAGATCTTTGGATTCCTTTCACACATTCTCTTTTGATGACATGTGGAGGAACTAGATAGTTGTGACTAGTAGCAGTCCCAAGAAGAACAGGGTACCAGCTGTGTGGGTGCCTCCTTCCGAAGGCTGGACAAAGTTGAATTTTGATGGTAGCAGCCAAGTCAACTCAGGTCCTTCAGGGATAGGAGGGGTGCTGAGAGATAAAGACAGCAATATATTAGCCTTATTCTCAGCCCCCGTGGGTATAGGAGATTCTCTTAGAGCTGAGATTCTAGCAGTTGTACAAAGTATTCAGATTGCATACCAGTTAGGAGTTCAGAATCTGCTTATTGAAGGAGATTCCAAAGTTGTTGTCGGTTGGTTAACAAATCTAGGTTCAGTTATTTGGTGCTACAGGGACCTTCTGAGGAAAGTTAATTAGTTTTCAAGAAACATGACTTTTAATTCTCAGTGGGTGGGTAGAACAGCTAATACTATAGTGGATGGGTTAGCTAAGCAAGGGGCCTCAAGGGAACATTTATTTTGGGCAGCTCTGTAATTTTTCGTTTTCTAGTCTGTTGTACTACAATGTTGTTGTTTAGGAGAGGTACCAGCTCGTGCCTCTCCTTGGGTAGCCTGTATTTTCTTATCATATTGATCTTTCTTGAAGTCGTCTAGAACATCTCCATTACCTGAAGTCGTCTAGAACAATCCCTTGCTGCAACTGCCATGTCACGTGCACCGACTTCTTTGAGTGGAGTCCATAAATGTGCATCCTGATGAAAGAGGGTACCAACACGCTCCCCTTGAAGTGCTTTTATGATATTATCAGTAGCAAAACCACTTCAATAAAAATTAGAAATGAAATTAGAGTTTAATCAATAAAAACCGAGTTAACAGGGAATTTATGCCACCTAATGCATGTAAGCATAGAATCAATCTTGTACGGATAATAAAAAAGCAGTAAATTAGCAATTTTCTAACATATAATTACAATTTGACAATATAAAAATTATCCAGGAGCACAGACACATAACCATGAATAACAAATCCATGGGGAGGTGTAAAGTGTCACCTTCCCTAATCAACAATAACAAATTACAATTGATCCCAGAACAAATTCTCCCTAGTGTAAAGAGACTGGGCCGAATGGGCCCTAACAGCCTCTTGTGTGATATCCTTTTTTATCTTTTATTTTATGTTGATGGGCCTCACTTAATGGGCCTGTTATTTATTCTTGTTTTTATTTTCTTTATGTAATTGCCAAGCTGGCCGCCCACTTAAGGGCATACTTGTCATCATTAATTTTTAGAGATTAATAAATAGGGTTAGAGTAGAAGGGTGTATCATTTTTTGACTCCTCTTACCTCTTCTCTTCGACATACACATCTCTTGCATTATTATTCAGCTCTGGTTTGTTTTGTTAATCACTGATTTTAAATCTAATATTAGAGGACTGATTTACATCTTGGTATCAGAGCGGGTACAGTTCTTCTTTCTTCCTTTTCTTTGTTCTTGTACACTCTAAAAGCAAGAGTGTATGGAGAGATAGGTTTTCTATAGTATAGAGAATCACTTGCCTAGTTGGTAGAAGGGTTTGGAGATTTAAGTTCTGGCCGAATATTGCCAAGAAGTGATGCTGTTTTGCTACTACCCGAAACCCTAGCCAACTAGAGATTTTTGAGGTTACCAGGAAAGGTGAAGCTTGTGCGTGGCGCTCTGTGCTTGGAAGGTGTCTTGTGACTGCTAAAGGAGGGCGGTTTAGGTTTGGAAGAGTTTGGGTTAGTCTGGTTGGTGCGGCACCATCTTCTCTCTTCCTCTCATCCACTGGACGGAGCAAAACCCTAGTTTTTCAAGCACCCTAGTTCTGGTTTGACTTCAAGTAAGTTTGCATAGTTAATTTTTCAGTTCTTTGATTTCCGTTTGATTAATGGAGACATACGGAAGTGAGTTCAAGCAGGTGCCGGTTTCTGGACCTGCTCCAGTAGATTCCGTTTTGACTGGTGTTACCACAATTAAGCTAGATGGGACGAACTATCTTGCTTGGGCACAGTCTATAAAAATTTATGTTTGTAGTAGAGGAAAACTTGGGTATCTCACAGGCAATAAGGTGAAACCCGAAGAAACAGATCCTGAATTTGAGAGATGGATGCAAGAGAACTATACCGTTATAGGATGGTTAGTTAACTCTATGCAACCTCATAAAAGCCAACACTATCTTTGGCTGTCTTCTGCTAAGGAGATATGGGACAATGTAACTGAGACTTATTCACAAAAACTGAATGTAGCCCGAGCATACAAATTGAAAAGTGATGTGAAGAACCTGAGATAGGGGGAGAAGAGTGTAGCAATCTACTACTTTATACTAAAATCCCTATGGCAGGAAATTGATGTTATGGAAACTGTGGTATGGGAGAGTAAAAAGGATGCTGAAATGTACAGAAAGCTGGTGGAGAGAAATAGGGTGTTCTAGTTTCTCACTGGACTCAACCCTGAGTTTGATATTATCAGACAGAATATTTTGGCCAGAGATGAGGTTACTCTATCACAGGCATATGCCATGATAGGTAGTGAGGAAAGTAGACGACAAGTTCAGTTGCAGAGTCCACCTACAGAACAGGTGTGTGAATATTGCAAGAAACCACGGCATACCAAGGACACCTGCTGGAAACTTCATCCTGGACTACTCCCTGAGAGGTTTACGAACCCTAAGAAGGGCAGTCAAGTGGGAAAACCCAAGACTGCTAATGTTGCTACAGTACCTGAAGGGGGAAGTAAGGAGAATGAGGAAAGGGATTGAAATGGGGTCATTTCTGCCATGTTCTCAGGCCCAATTGGAGTGGGTGACTCCCTTAGAGCTGAGATCTTTGCAGTTATGGAAGGAGTCCAAAAAGCTAAGGAGTTGAACATCAGGAAACTCTTAAGTGGCTGGTGCGGGAGATGGAAGTTAAGATACGTTGGGTTAAAAGATCGGCTAATTCCCTAGCTGACGGTTTAGCTAAACAAGAGGCAGAAAGGGATTCACTTTTTTGGGCCAAGCTGTAACTTTAGTGTGTTTTCTTTCTTTTCTCTTTCTTTTTTCCTTTTCTTGAGGTTCTTTGTTGCTCTTGGAAGATAAGCGTGTTTGTCTTCCTTTTGTAAATCTTCTATTGATGAATTAATGAAAGTGTTATTGATCAAAAAAAAAATGAGGAAAAATCAACTGTTGAGCAGTTGGCTGCAATGAAGTTAGACTTTGAGAAGTATGGGAGGCTCCTAAATCACTTGGAAGCTACAGTTTCTTCAGCCCACCCTTCCAACAGTACATCCTCTTCATCGGCTTTTGCTCACTCAGGAACATATGCCTCGGCAAATCATGCTTCAGTCTCAGGTAATCATAAAATCCCTTGGATTATAGATTCCGGTGCATCAGACCATATGACCAGCCTATCTAACCTTTTTTTTCATATCATCTCCTCTCTGGGAAAGAGAAAATATCCCTTGTCGATGGGTCACTTGCTCCCATCTCTGGTAAAGGAGATATAAAGACCTCTGACACCCTGTTCTTATCTTCTGTTCTCCATGTTCCTAAGCTTAACACAAACCTTTTATCTGTTAGTAGCTTAACAAAGTCCATGAACTGCAGCATAACCTTCTTTCCCACTCATTATGTTTTCCAGGACCTGCAGTCTCAAAGGACGATTGGGAGTGGCCATGACGCGAACGGGATATACCTGTTGGACACACCAGATCAAGCCTTTGGACCACCTCATGGAGTTGCTTTCGAGTCAGTTGTGTCCGAGTCTGTTAACAAAGTTTTGTTATGTCATTTTCGGTTCGGTCATTTGCCTTTTTCTACTTTAAGTCATCTGTTCCCAGGTATGTTTAAAGGACTGTCTTTATCTAGTCTTCATTGTGAGTCATGTGAGCTAGCAAAGCATTGTAGACATTCCTATTCAATCAGTAATAAAAGATCCCTTTCTCCTTTCCATATTGTTCACTCTGATGTGTGGGGGGCATATCACATGTCAACCATGGGGGGCTACAGGTATTTTATCCTTTTTATTGATGATTATTCTCGTTATACTTGGGTTTATCTCATGAAATCTCGGGATGAAGTACCCACTATTGTGAAAAATTTTCATGAACTCATCCTCACCCAGTTTAATACTCGTATCAAAATATTCCGTTCTGACAATGGTAAGGAGTATTTTGAGAGAACCCTCTCCACCTATCTTGAAACTTTTGGGGTTATTCATCAAAGTTCTTGTTCCTACACTCCACAACAAAACGGGGTGGCGGAAAGAAAGAACAGACATGTGGTTGAGGTTGCCAGATCCCTTTTATTTGCATCCCATGTTCCTGTAAAGTTTTGGGGAGATGTTGTTCATACTGCTACCTACCTAATCAACCGTATGCCCTCCAGGGTCCTTGGCTTTAAAACCCCCTTCAGTCTTCTCTTCCCGGATGAGGATCTCTTTTCTCTCCCTCTCCGTGTATTTGGGTGTATTTGTTATGTGCATATTCATAGTCACCAAAGGCATAAATTTGAACCTAAGGCTCATAAGTGTGTGTTTCTGGGATATGCTTCTACACAAAAGGGTTATTGTTGTTTTGATCCATATCGTGGCACCCGCTTTGTATCTTGGAATGTCACCTTTGTAGAGTTGACTCCTTTCTTTAGTATTCCTCCTGAGGGGGAGAAATCTGATGAACCCTTTGCTATGTCTCCAGCTATTCCTCCTCCCATCCCTTGTGAGTCTGATCATGGGGTGTCCACCTCTTCCACTGGACCCACCCCTGATACCCCTGCTCCTCCTCTTGCTTCTGCTCCTACTCTCCAAAGGTGTTACCAAAGGCGGCGATTCAGACATATGCAGGTTGTTTCCACTCCTTCAGAAGAGCATCTTGCCACTCCCATAGTTCCTGAGGAAACAAGTCAGCCCTCTATCGACCCACCTTCGACCGTCCCCGATCTTGACCTTCCTATTGCTCTTTGCAAGGGCAAGCGGAAGTGTACAGCCCATTGCATCTCCAAACATTTATCTTATAGCCTTCTCTCTCCTTCCTACTACTCCTTTCTTGCTTCTGTTTCTTCCCATGTGATACCCAGGTCTGTATCGGAAGCATTATCTCAACCTGAATGGAGGGATGCTATGATGACTGAACTTGAAGCATTACATAAGAACCATACCTGGGATATTGTGGACTTGCCAGAAGGGAAGGAACCAGTGGAGTGTAAATGGGTGTTTACCATTAAATATCACTCTGATGGCTCGGTTGAAAGGTATAAGGCTAGGTTGGTTGCCAAAAATTACACCCAAATGTATGGCATTGACTATCTTGAGACCTTTGACCCTATAGCTAAGATGACTTCAGTTTGGGTTTTGCTTTCTCTAACAGCTACCTTTGATTGGCCCCTACACCAGTTTGATGTTAAAAATGCTTTCTTGAATGTAGATCTGCATGAAGAAGTCTATATGTCTCTACTTCCAAGGGTGTATGGGAAAGAAATGAAAGGCAAGGTGTATAAACTACACAAACCCATTTATGGACTCAAACAATCTCCTTGGGCTTGGTTTCAGAGATTTCGGGCTGCTCTTGTCTCCTTTGGCTATACTCAAACACAATCTGATCATACATTGTTCCTGAAGAGAACTAACACTCTGGTGACCTTCTTGATTGTTTATGTTGATGATATTGTGGTTACGGTGAAGAGGCCAGGAAACTAAAAGGGTTTCTCAATTCTGAATTTGAAATCAAAGACTTGGGAGACCTTCGGTATTTCTTGGGCATTGAAGTTGCTCGGTCTAAGGAGGGTATTTTCATATCTCAGTGCAAATATCTCCTTGATCTTCTTGCTGAAACTGGTAAACTTGGAGCTAAACCCGTCTCCACTCCCATTGATCCTAATCATAAACTTTCTGCCATAGATGGTGAACCTTTGTCTGATAAGGGAGTGTTTCAGAGACTACTTGAGATTGTTGTATCTTTGCATGACTCGGCTAGATATTTCCTATGCAGTAAGTGTTATTAGTCAGTTTATGCATTCGCCTAGAGATACTCATCTTGCTGCTGCAAAAAGGGTCTTGTGCTACTAGAAAGATACTCCAGGGAAAGGTATTCTATTTTCTAAGCATGATCACATGAAACTGGAGGCCTTTACTGATGCAGATTGGGCAGGATGTGTGGATGATAGGAGGTCTACCTCTAGTTATTGTGCTTTGGTGGCTGGAAATATTGTGTCTTGGAGAAGTAAGAAACAATCAGTAGTTGCTAGATCCTCGGCTTAAGCAGAATACAGGGCTATGGCTCATGGTGTATCAGAACTACTATAGCTACGATCTCTTCTAGAGGAATTGGGGGTGGACTACGAGAAACCAATGATACTCTATTGTGACAATCAAGCTGCTATCAACATTGCACATAATCCTGTTCAACATGATAGAACTAAGCACATTGAGGTTGATAGGCATTTCATAAGGGAAAGAGTCTCTTCAGGAGAAGTTTGTTTGCCATTTATCGCATCAGAAGAGCAACTGGCAGATATCTTGACCAAGGGAGTTCCCAAAGGGAAATTGACACATTATATAAGCAAGTTGGGCATGATTGACATCTATGCTCAGCTTGAGGGGGAGTGTAAAGAGACTGGGCCGAATGGGCCCTAACAGCCTCTTGTGTGATATCCTTTTTTATCTTTTATTTTATGTTGATGGGCCTCACTTAATGGGCCTGTTATTTATTCTTGTTTTTATTTTCTTTATGTAATTGCCAAGTTGGCCGCCCACTTAAGGGCATACTTGTCATCATTAATTTTTAGAGATTAATAAATAGGGTTAGAGTAGAAGGGTGTATCATTTTTTGACTCCTTCTCTTACCTCTTCTCTTCGACATACACATCTCTTGCATTATTATTCAGCTCTGATTTGTTCTGTTAATCACTGATTTTAAATCTGATATTAGAGGACTGATTTACATCTCCTAGAAACCCGTTGCTTAGCAATGGAACACCACAGGAAACACTGAAAGCAACCTTTTGTGTCATTAGAACTAAAATAAATTGTCATCAACCACATAATAATTAAAGAGCATGAATTCAGAGCAAGATATGCATTGAATTCCAGAACACATTATGAATGAAATAGACATATACCTTGTAATGACAACAGGAATACCAGCATATGCTGCATAAACAGCAGCTTTCACTTTAGCAGTCATGCCACCTCTTCCCACCCTGGACTTATCACCAAATGTGATTTCTCCTTGATGCTTTTCTTTGATATAGGTATGGATTAACTTTGAATGTGGATCACTGGGAGGACCACTATATAGGCCTTCCACATCACTTAACAAGACAAGAAGGTCAGCTTTCAGCTCCAAAGCTAGTAAAGCTGCTAGACTGTCATTATCCCAGAATATACCAGAAGAATCCTGCAAATATTGTTCGCAATGAGAATTCAACAGTAGAAATAACGGATGAGAAACATAAAAAAGGTAATGAACTAAGTATGAAGCGAATTTATCAAAAAAAACTAAGTATGAAGCGAAATATGTACCAAAAGGTCCTTTGAAACAAATTGTCTTCAGATATGGAACCTATAATGGTTCAAGGATATGACTATTTAAATAAAATTTGGGAGAAAGACCAGGACCAATACAACTTTCTAATATTATTGCCTCTATAGATAAAAAACAAAAATTTAAGAAGAATTTATAATAAGGTTACAAGATATCACCCACAGAAATTCAAAACCAAATATCTACACCACCAAGACCCCCCAACCCTATTAATACAGACTTTTCTTCCCATTTTTACAAGCACAAACAAGACTCACCACCAAAACCCAAAGCACTTGAAGACCCAGCAACCCCCCTTAAAATCCCTAGACCAACAATGACCCCAATAACTTTCACCATTCAGGTCTCCCCTTAGCTTTCTTTGTTCAAAGGATATCTCTATTCCAATTCCTGGAACATTTTTCTCACAAATTCTTCCCCTCTTAAAACAGATAACCCTAATGAAGGGACCGAGAGATCCATCCTATGGGCGCCCAAAGATTGCGAAATAAGGGGCGAATTTCAAAAATTTTTCTCTCCCTTCAACTGGGAATCGTATTCCCTATTTAGAAAATCATATTTTCAAGGATCAATCTTGAACCATAAACTGAACCAGATCTGAACCAAAAGGAGTGGGAGAGGATTATACCTGATATGGAGAAATACTATCTCCCAATGGAGGTGTTCACGCCCAAGGAAGGATCCAAAGACTGCTCCCACTGAAGATGGCGCAGTGCAGGATGGAGCAGAATCAGCAACGTTCTTCAAAAGAACTTGACCCTTCGCAAGAATCAACTGGACGGCTTGTGAGTACAGCTCCAATCAATCTTTTCCCAAAAGATTGAAATCAAGATCCAATCTTGATTGCTCCCAAGAACTGGAGATCGAACTGAAGGAATGGCAATGGCAGGAAGGCGGCAGAAGAGAATTCGCAGTATGCAGGAAATCTCTCAATCTCTCTTTCTTTTAAAGAGAAGAATGCTATTGATGTTGTTGTCTCTTTTTTTCAAGGCTGCCGCCCCCTTCCCCTTTTATAATCTTAAAGGGATCAGCTCCTAATCAGATTAGGAGTTGCTAATCCAAATCATATTTGGGTTAGAAGTCCCTTAGTGATAAGGGATAATCCTTATCTTATCTGCAGATCAGATCAGTTGTCTCCTAATCTAATTAGGAGGTTTCCAGATCTAAATCTTATTTAGATCTTGGACTCTCTGAGTGGATAGGGTCTAAGCCCAATCCTTTTAGCTGACCCACTTCAGAATTCGCCCCCTTTAGATGACTGATCAAATCAGCCCAGTTTGAAATGGGCTTAAGGCCCATTTAAGGTTATGTACTCAAAAACCTTCCAAATTGCTGCCCAGTTGGGCTTCCTTGTATGGCGTGGGACCCAAGCATTGATCTACACATCAGCCACATGGGTTCAGCCCAGCCTTTGTTACAAGGCCTGGCCGAATGCACTGCTGAAGACAGTGTACCCCCTGAAACCCATCAAATGGACTCTATGGGCCCAACACTTACACTAAGTGGTCCCTGGACCAAGCCGCCTTGTAACACCCAGGGACTGTGGGCAGATGCAAGATTAGCCCATCAGGTGTTATCCTCAATGGTCTTACACTTAACCTCTCAGCCCATAATGATCATACACTGCCCAACAAGAGAGGACCTCTCCCTCGGCTGCAAGGAACAGTGTTGCACTCTCCACTTATATGGATCCCGGGAATTAAAACCTTCTTGCAAACATTTTAGAAACCATATATATTCTTTTATATCTTATATAAAATATATTTTGCAAAACAAATCTCAACGATTGAAATCGGCTGCCGGCAGTCTTGGTTTCCATCAGTGAGAGTGCATCCCCGATCATTACCTTTGTCCGACAAAGGGGCTGATCCTGTCACTATGATCACCCACTCAGATGAATTCTCAGACTGTCCCAACATACCCAGGTTTTGATCCCCGCTAAGGATCTCACTGATTGGTACATCAAAGATAGCCCAATCCGACACCTAGTGCAGTATCATAATTGAGTCTAGGGGTCGGGTGTAACTTTCCAGTTTTGCCCATCAATCTCCAAGGTCCAGGGCAATACTGGAAATCTGGTCCAATTCAAAGATTCAATTAATCCTACACTGTATGTGCCTAGGGTCTCACCCTGGCAGCTGAGACAGGCAACCCCAACCAACTTGGTGGCACCACAGTGTCAGCCTTGTCAGGATAGGTCTCCCCAGACCGACCCACCGGCTGTGAACATTCTAAACTAACACGAGTCTCATTAAGCGTCCAGTTTAAGGGTATTACACAGAAACATACCAAGGGAACATGAATCAAATATGTATCTTTATTCATTTACAATAAACTCATAAAGTACATCATTCTGATTGAAGCTAAGGGCATACAAAACTGTCTAACACCTAATAACTCGCTTGCTTGGACTTCAGTTTCCACTATCTTTTCCAAATCCACATTTTCTTCTATTTTCCCTTTTTATCAACAATTACCTCCTCATCTTTCTTCTCCTCTTCAGTCTTGTTTTCCTCTAAATCATCCTCTTGTCCCGACATCTCCTCTTCTCTCTGCACAACATCTTCTTTTTGAGCTTCAATATAAGATCCCATATCCTTTTTTTCTCACCACAATCCTCAATGTAGCCAGAGTACTACAGCTTCTAGTTGAGCTCTGCCTTTTATTCCTGGACTTCCTTCCCTTCCTCTTATAAATCCTCTTGAACTTATTGCAAGGACCATCTCTAAAGAGACCTTTCAAATGATGAAATACTTTAGAAACATGAACTAATTGTCCATTGTTTGAACATGTGGGATTTTTCCAAACTAACCGAAGCCCCAACACTTTTACTGTTCTTATCAAGCAAACTTACATATCCTTTCCTCCCTAAACCCATCCCAATTTTTCAATAAACACCTGGGTGACTAAAGATTGATCCATTAAGCCCAGATCCCCTTATGAATTTTCAACTACTGTAGTAAACTTGAGCTCTTCTTTTCCCACAATCATCTCACTACCTCCAATCTTCAAGGCTGAAAATTCAATCTCACCTGAAGCCATCACTAGCTCCTCCCAAGAAAGATTGTTTGCAGAGCTACCTCCTTACCCCCAGACTCAATTGCATTGCAATCTTGCTTTTCAAACCTTGAAACTAAAAGCACGTCCACTATCCTATCACTAGTAAGACAAAGTTGTTGTGCATTAGAGTCTTCTAATACTGGCATTTGTTTGTCCTCTATTATTGCAACCCCTCCCCTGAATTCAGATAATACCAGACTTGCTTGTTCTTCTACACTAGAATTCTCTTTCCCTTCCTCACCATTTTCATTCATAGATCCTGTAACTTCCGGAGATGATTTCCCCTTGCCTACATGTTCACATGACTTCTCCTCTGAAGATGAACTAGCCCTCAACTCCATAGACTTGGTGTCACTTCTCAAGCAGCTCTCACCCACTTCCCTTGAAAATTTGGTAATCACCCATTCCCATACTTCTGTTTTACCTTTACCAAATCTTGAATATTTTCCTTAAAAAATGATTCTTAAAAATCACCCTCTTCCTCTCCCTCAAAACATTTGAATGTAGCCTTTTTTGTTTGCCCCAACATTTGATCAACTGCTATATCTATATATTCTTCTGAAGTATACCAGAGTTTTTCAACCTTTTAGAGGTAGACAATGATAGATGGAGCCTTTAGTCTATCATCACCTCTCTTAACTTCCCCTCACATGACCCAATTAGTCACCAGTCACCACATGACTTCTCGAACAGCCTCTCAAAAGAAAGCCCAATCAGATAAGGCCCACTAAACTTGAGATAGGCCCATTTAATTTCCTCCTCACGTGATCACTTAAGGACATACCTACTGGCTCATAACCCCTTGTTCAATACCATCAACTCAGGTCGACTGGAAGTCTCTTCCCAGACCTTTTGAAATTCTCTTAAAGACATTCAAACTCTTGCACACCTGACAGAGATCTTCTGCCATTGGTAGCAATCTGAGCAAATACCCATCACAAGCTAACCCTTCTCCCTTTGCTAGGCAAACAACCTCATCTTAGCGCCTCCTCCTTTGGTAACTATACAAAGATTTTGAAATAATCCAATCTCTTACTGCCACATAACCAATCTTCTTCCACCCCTTACCTTTATTATACCTTGTTTTAGCTCCTCCTTTGGTAACTTTGCAAAGATTTTGAAATAATCCAATCTCTTTCTGCCATGTAACCAATCTTATTCCACCCCATGTTTCCTCTTTGTGAGCCTCCAATTAGAGAGACAATTCAATAGAGATCACCAACCAAACTGAGTGGTAAAACTTATTGACTACCACTTCTACCTTCCTTGGTATCTCCTCCAGCTTCACCCCATTAAGAAGAATTGTTGTGGAATGGTCACAAGTGAAAGTTCCATCCAAACAACCTCCACAGATCAACACAATGGAGGAGAATGTTTCTTGTTTCAACAGATTGAATGGGAGCCCTATAGTTCGATAGATTTCATTATCTTCCATGTAAAACTTCGCATTGGACAACGGAGACCATCTTGAAACTAGAATATTACCATTGTCTGAACTAATATCTGTCGCTCCTAACTCCAGCTCCTTATCTACCAAATCAACGAGCGTTTTTCACTTCACAAAAGGTGTGAAAATCATAGTCCCTTTCAGATTTAAGCCTTTGAATACTTCAGTTGCCAGTTGCCACATTCTTCCAATCCTAAACGTCTTATTTCACCCCAACCACAAACATCTTCTCCTAATCTCTCTTCTAACCATGAACTTCCAACCTACAATTACCAGCACCCCTTACCACAGTTAACAAAATCTCTTGAACGGTCATCCTTTAACCAACTTTCATCATTTAGAGCCTCAGCTGCCTTAGGTTCTTTACAAGCTTCTCCCATGTACATAAGAAAATTCTGTAATACTTTAAAAATCAAACCCCACCCAAAACTACTTTTTTGTTCCTTCAGGAAAACAGACTAGTTACTTTTCTATTCTCCTTTCTTTCTGCAATGAATTTTCTTCCTTCTACCTCTTTTGACCTCTGCAAACCCTTTTCCCTATCCAAATATAAAGCCTCATCAACAAAATTATTGAACCAAGCAACAGTATCAAAGCGCTACAAACAGCACCACAGCTATTTTCATCTCCCTAATCTTCAAAGACAACTTCCCCCTAACTCTGAGATCCTCGAATAAGAAACATTTTGCTCCAATCTTCTCCAACCTCTTCCATTGTGCTGGCTGTGAAAACCTTGTCAAAGCCTCTTCCATCGTACAGTCAGAAGTTGGAGGAATCAAAAGCTCTAAAAATCTACATGTCAAACCAATTTTTATATTCCATTCAATTGGTATCCTTCCCATTTTATTTTGTGCAAGTGCATTAAAAATTACATTATACTAGAGCCTATTTGTTTTTTTGATGAATCGTTATACTAGAGCCTATCCATCTAAACATTTTGTATTCATTCATCTTCATCCATTGAAATGAGATTCGGTACCAGTTAGAACATTCCAAAAAGTTGTGTGAAAATCCGAAACTGTCTTACAAAATGAGATGGTAACACTACATCAAGGGCAAGTCAGAAAAACTGAGGTAATAATCAAATACGGTAGCAAGCTAAACTAGAATAAGTGATTCAAAAAGTCCACAATTCTGCTCTTTTTCAATGAGCATCCATGCCCAAGATAATCAACAATGATAGATAAGTAAGGACTTCTCATCGAGCTACCAACTGAAATGGTCCCATAGGTTACAATATCATGGATCACAACCATCCAAAGTTTTTCTTTAGTAAATCACAACCATCCAAGGTTTTTGAAATGCTTTTTATAATAATATAGGAGAGAAAATATATTCAAAGGAAAATCCTAGTCTAATACAAAAAAAAATGAAATATTATGCCCTGAGAAACCAGAATGTGCAATCCCAATGTCAAAAAGCTTAGTACACCATGTCTCAAAAAATCAAAAAGTCAGAAAGTGCAATTAATTTGGTAGATTTCAGACTATCATATTGGACCTCTCAAAATGACATCTTTATCAGTAACAAGATCAAGCTCATAAATTCATTTTGCAGAGTTCATATAATATGACAATTCCTAACCCCCATAGGGTAGGGAAGAGAAAAACAACTGCCATACAGGATAACATACATCAATAAAGAAATAAAAATTGTTTCGACTGCTGCTACAGTAGTCCGGACAGGAAGAGGAGAAGAAGAAGAAGAAGAAGAGAAGAAGAAGAAGGGTCTGTCGAAAATCTGATGGTTAACCCATCCAGTCGACCCCCTTAATCTATATTAGATTCTAATAATGCTTACAAAGACAGAAATGCCCTTACTTAAGTATGGGGCAGAGTAACTCTAATAACACTGCCACATAAGCAAGTTACTTAACAAACAGAAGAAGACTAAACTACCCCTATTCGGCACATCTTAACACTCCCCCTCAAGCTGGAGAATATATGTCATATAATCCCAGCTTGTTACATAGATAGTTCACTTTCCCTGAGCTTAGAGCTTTTGTAAACAAATCTGCCCACTGGTCATTCGAGCCCACATGTTCTGTATTTATCTCTCCAGCAAGAACCTTCTCTCTCATAAAGTGGCAATCAACCTCTATGTGCTTTGTTCTCTCATGAAAGACAGGATTGGATGAGATATGGAGTGCAGCTTGGTTGTCACAGTACAATCTCATAGGTTTATCCATGTGAAACCCAATTTCTTGTAGGAGATTCCTCAGCCACACTAATTCACAGGTAGTGTGAGCCATGGCCCTATATTCGGCTTCAGCACTGCTTCTGGCCATAACCGTCTGCTTTTTACTCTTCCATGTCACAAGATTTCCTCCAAGAAATGTGCAATAGCCTGTAGTAGATCTTCTATCATTCACTGAGCCTGCCCAGTCTGCATTTGTATACCCAACTACTTCAAGTTTTCCTCCTGGTTTATACAATAGCCCACGGCCTGGAGCTCCTTTTAAATACCTCACAATTCTAAGAACTGCATCCCAGTGAGGTATACGAGGGTTCTGCATGAATTGGCTCACCACACTGACTGCAAAGGAGATGTCGGGTCTCATGATAGTCAGATAGTTCAGCTTTCCCACTAGTCGTCTATACCTTCCAGGATCTTCAAATACTTCTCCTGTATCACTGCTCAACTTAACATTTGGTTCCACAGGGGTCTCAGCCGGTTTTGCACCTAACAGTCCTGTTTCTTCCAATAGATCAAGGACATATTTCCTTTGGCACAGATTCACACCTTGTTTTGACCTGGCAACCTCTATTCCCAAGAAATACTTTAATGTTCCAAGGTCTTTTGTCTGAAAATGATTTTGCAGAAATACCTTTAGTTTGCCAATCCCCAATTTATCACTACCAGTGATGACAATATCATCCACATAGACCACTAATAAAATCTTCCCAGCTTCTGAGTCATAGCTGAACACTGAGTGATCAACCTGGCATTGCTTCATGCAAAACTCTTCACCACTTCGCTGAACCTCCCAAACCAAGCACGTGGAGATTGCTTCAACCCATAAATTGCTTTCTTCAGTTTGCACACCTTAACAACCTCCCCCTGAGCAACAAACCCAGGTGGTTGCTCCATATATACCTCCTCCACTCAATCACCATGGAGGAAGGCATTCTTTATGTCAAGTTGAAAGAGAGGCCAATCATACATAACTGCCAAGGAAATTAGGACACGAACGGAACCAATTTTAGCCACCGGAGAGAATGTCTCCATGTAGTCCACACCATACAACTGTGAGTAACCTTTAGCAACAAGTCTGGCCTTCAGACGCTCCACACTACCATCTGGCAAGTATTTCACAGTATACACCCATTTACAGCCCACATCATGCTTACCAGGTGGGAGAGTAGTAAGTTCCCACGTTTGAGTATGTTGAAGAGCAGAAAGTTCCTCCTCCATTGCCCGCCGCCATCCAGGTGAACTAAGAGCTTCTTGAACATTGTTAGGTATGGAAATAGAAGACAAAAGTGAAACAAACTGGCGATGTAAGGTAGAAAGACGAGATAATGAAACAAAATTGGAAATGGGATGGAGTGTAGAACTGCGTTTACCTTTCCGTAAGGCAATGGGTAGGTCAAGGTCTGAAGGTTCAACAATAGGGGCCATGAGAGGATCCGCAGATGAGGTAGAAGCAGAAGGAGGGGCCGGTGTCGTTCGACGTGTATACACTTGTCGGATCGGTGGTCGTTCAGTGGTGACCTGCACTGGATGAGGTGATGAGTCTACTCCAACAACAGCCTTTGGAACTGAATCACTGACAGGAAGAGGAAGAGGAGGTAAGGGTGAGGACAAGGGTGCTTCATGACTGGAGAAGAAGGGTACAGACTCAAAAAAGGTGACATCAGGGCAGACATAGCACTTTCGGGCAATGGGATTATAACACTTGTACCATTTTTGAGTCCGAGAGTAGCCAAGGAAGACACATTTAATTGAGCGTGCATCTAGCTTGTCTATTCCAGGACTCAGATTATGAACAAAGCACACACAACCAAAGACACAAGGAGTTAATGGAAACAGAGATAAAGTGGAAAACAAGATGGAGAAGGGGGACCGACCATGAAGAATAAAAGAGGGCATCCGATTAATGAGAAAACATGCAGTGAGTACAACATCACTCCAAAACCGTTTAGGAACATTCATGTGGTGAAGCATAAACCGAGCAATTTCAAGAAGCTGACGATTCTTCCGTTCAGCCACCCCATTTTGTTGAGGGGTGAAAGCACACGAGGTCTGATGAATAATGCCATGCTGTTCTAAATACTGTTGAAATGAAGTAAGAAAGTATTCACGACCATTATCTGAACAAAGAACTTTGATTGGAACACCAAATTGTGTGTATTTCAGCATGGAATTTTTGAAAAATGGAAAATAATTCACTTCTTTCTTTCATTAAGTAAATCCATGTCATTCTTGAACAATCATCAATAAAGGAGACAAAATACTTGTACCCATTATAAGACTCTATTTTGATTGGACCCCAAACATCTTAATGAACCAAAGAAAAAGGACTCAACATACGACTCTCAACTCTTGGACTGAAGGACACACGACGGTGTTTACCAAATTGACATGACTCACATTGTAAAACTGACAACTGACTCAATGACGGGACCAACATCTTGAGAACCTTGAGAGATGGATGTCCCAGTCAGCAATGTCATTGTAGAGGAGTAAAGGAAGTCTGAAGTGCAATTGAAGATCCACCACCGTCAAGGTAATACAATCCACCAGCTTCATGCCCCCCACCAATCTTCTTCCCCGTCTTGAGATCCTAAAAAACACAAGTGGAAGGAAAGAAGGTAACAGAACAGTTAAGAGCTTTGGTTATTTTACTAACAAACATAAGATTGAATAGAGCTTTGGTTATTTTACTAACAGACATAAGATTGAATAGAAACTTAGGTACATATAAAACAGATGATAAGGGGACAGAAGCCATGTCAACATTACCAACACCACAGATGGGAGATGAGGACCCATTGGCAAGTGTAACAGTTTGTGATGTGGAGGTTTCAGAAAGAGAAGAGAACACACCTGGAGTCCCGGTCATATGATCTGAGGCTCCAAAGTCAATAATCCAGGAAGGAGTTTTAGATGACATGCAAGCAATACCTGATTGGGCAAGTGTGGCAGTGGTATGCTGTGAGGTAGTTTGAAGGAACCGTTCATACTCATCACGCGGAACACTCACCATTTCCCTCCCAGAAGTAGATGTAGATGTGGGAGGTGTTCGGTCTGCCAGTTTATTGTCACTAATAACAATCTCGCCTGCTACAGCATGATTAGCCCATTTAGAGGGAGGGCCATGTAGGTCATAACAGAAATTCACTGTGTCCTTCCCTACCACAATGAGTACACTTCCTTGTAGAGTTATTTTTTCCTCTGCCACGGCCTCCCCCTGAGTCACGGCCACCCCGACCAATCATGGAATTGCCACGGCCTCCTCTGGGAGCATGACCTCCCCCTCTTGTACTATGTCCACCTCCTCTAGCTGTCACAAGATCTATCAGACTGTGTGGGGTTCTTTGTCTGTCCCAAAGAAATTCTACAAAGTCTTGAGAATACTTCCTCAAGTGTAGAAAGAGTAGAGCCCCCCAATATTTGAGCTCTAACTGATTCATATTCCGACTTCAGCCCCACTAAAAATCTTGTAACATCTAGCTGCTCCCTTTGCTGTTGCTGAACTTGAATATCTGGAGTAAGGGGATGATAGACATTGAGTTCATTCCTTATATTTTTCATGCAGGCATAGTACTCTTCTAGTGTTTTGGTTCATTGTTATAAATCAAAGTACTCCTGATAAAGCTGATATACTCTTGTTGTGTTATCTTGTCCAGAATATAGCTTCTTAGCATGCTCCCATATATCCTTAACCATATCAAGGAACATGAAGTTGGCACTGATTTTGGGTTCCATACTATTCCACAGCCAAGTCATGATTTAAGCATCTTCTTGTTCCCAATCATCAAACCCTGGAGAGTCAACCGGTGGCTTCTCATCTCTTACATGCTTTACTTTCTTCTTTGCCTTGAGAAAAACTTCCACTGATTTAGCCCATGGAACATAGTTCTCCCCATTCAGCTTAATTGAGGTCATTTGTACCCCTAGGTAGTCGGGGGAAATTACTACACTAGGTTTCTGATCATTGTAGCCATCTCCTATTGCTGCCATTGTACTCTTTCACAGTTGCCTCTAACTTTACTTCTCAGCTACAAGCTGATTGATGTTGTTCACAGTTTGATACTTCAGCACATATTGCAACCCCTAAACACAACAGTGGAAGCACACACTTGTTCTTATTCATACTACTGCTGACTTCACACACCTACATCCCACATAAGCATCAATTTACCACTCACTAATCACAAGTAGGCCCTCTTACAACCACTCAAAACAAATTGTGCATCACAAGCACCACAACACAGTCAAATCTGCTGCACCCAGTTCAGACTTGTTTAACACACTTAAGAGGGCATTACACAACCACAAGGAGTTCGGCAAGGTCACTGCATTCCACCTTACACCACTCGGCCACTTACAGCAGCCCTAACACCACTTAACAACTTACAGCAGCCCTACACCATTCAACAACTTACAGCATCCCTACACCATTCGGCTACTGCACACACAGCCCTTCCTAGGGCAACAATGAACCTAGTTCTCTAGGTTCTAATCAATACTAATAGCTTCTTGTAGGGTTTCTACCCAGAAATATAAGTAACACTGGAAGAAGAGAGAACCAACCTTCCTTTGAGAATATCAATCAACCATTCACTGCTGAAGTCACTTTCCTTGTTGAAGAAGGTTATGCGCAGCAGAGAGAGACAAGCTGTAATGTTTCTGACCTAGGGCGAACCAGTTCTCTCCATTGTCTGACCAGAAACGAAGGAGAAGAGTCATGAACAATGCTGAGGTGCTTTACCAACTGAAGTAGGTCAGGAGCATGGCTCTGATACCAAGTTTCGACTGCTGCTACAGTAGTCCGAACAGGAAGAAGAAGAAGAAGAAGAAGAAGAAGAAGAAGAAGAAGAGAAGAAGGGTCTGTCGAAAATCTGATGGTTAACCCATCCAGTCGACCCCCTTAATCTATATTAGATTCTAATAATGTTTACAAAGACAGAAATGCCCTTACTTAAGTGTGGGGCAGAGTAACTCTAATAACACTGCCACATAAGCAAGTTACTTAACAAACAGAAGAAGACTAAACTACCCCTATTCGGCACATCTTAACAAAAATAATACAACCACTAACCAAAGATGGTGGTTGAACAATATAATAGGACTAACGAAACTATTTTAGCAAAATTCAATTTCTCAGTTTCCAAGCAACTGCACCAACTCAATTTCCTTCTCAACCATATTCATAACAACTGCTGCATCATCATCATATCGTGTCATCATACCATTGCCACAAACTTCAGATAAACAAAGAAAATCCCTCACTCAAATTTTGTCCAATAATCCAAATGCATGACATTAAGGCTAAGATTTATGAAATGATCCAAAATAAAGCCTTTAGGCTAATCTTAACTGGTATGTGTTGCTAAGAAACAAATCATCAAAGCCTGGACCGTAAACTCCAGTAAAAAAATAAGAAAATAAGGTGGTCTGAAGTTGCATTGATATTGTTATACTAATGCATATATTATTATTCTTATCTCTTTCTTTCTATTCCCTTTCTTTTGGGAGTGGAGGAAGGGGTGGGGGAGGCCCAAGTTAAAAGTTTGTGTGGTTTCTTATTTAGAAACAAAACTCCATTAAGAATATAATTTTATTATAATTCTTTTGAGAGAGAAAGAGGGGTTAGGGGCCATTGCTCAGTATAATGGTAAAATGCCAAATGTTAGATCCATATCCAATATACCCCTCCCAATACCCCAAATATCTGGGACCATCATTAGGTAATAACCCTTTTAGAGAGAAATAAACAAGTGTACAATTATTTTAATAATGTAAAATTTTATTTTACCTAAGAAAAGAGATTAAAGAGAAAAATATTCTGAGAATAGGGGCTGAGAGGAGGAAAAAAGACAAAACCTCCTCAGGTAGTGTTTCAATTATTTTTAAAAGGATGGGGTTAAATTAGTGAGACAAAAGTGTGCAATCTAAAGGTGTTGATGCTTCAACAAGTAGAATGGAGTATTTCTTGGATTAGGAACATAATTCATAAAAATATTTAAACATGTAAACGGGTAGCTACCTAACACATGAATGGCATGAGCATTTTACTTGCTCATGCCATTTTACTTGCTCATACCAAAGGATGTCAAGGACCTTCTTCAACAGTGACAAGGAACAGGGTTAAGTAAGAGGGGTAAAACCTACTAGCTATCAGCGTTACACGCAGTGCTGTGGGGTGTTTGGGACGAAAGAAATAAAAGGCTTTTTGACAACAAACTAAGGTCCCTGGAGGAGCTAATTTCAGATATTTCTTACCTTTGTAATATTTGGACGGTGAATTCAGATCTGTTCAAAGGAGTCTCAACCAATGACCTCAATAGAGATGTTTTCCCCTTTCTATTTCTCCCTCATCTCCATCAACCACCCCTGAGAATTCCTGATCCCATCAGTGAAGGAGTGATGATCTTAAACTTTGATGGCAGTGCTATAGGCAATCCCGGAATAGCTGGTATTGGAGGAACTTTAAGGGACGAACGGGGAAACATCTGTTGGACTTTCAGCGGCCCAATTGGCATGGCAGATTCCACAAAGGCTGAAGTCATGGCTGCCCTCACAGGAATCAGAATTATAAAAAAATTGGGAATTCAAAATGTAACCATTGCAGGTGATTCAGCCAATACTATAAAATGGTTAAGAGACAAAGAGGGAGGACCTTGGAGATTAAGCCACTATCTTGATGAGGCTAGGGACTATTTGGACTTCCTAAATGTAAAGTTAGTTTGGATTCCAAGGGAATAATACAATCATACAGCAGATGGCTTAGCTAAATGTGGAGTGTTCTTAGAGCATTTTTATAGCGACAAGCTTCCTCCTTTGTAATTTATAGGGGTTCTTCCCCTGCTTTGTACATCTTCCCTTGCCCCCCCTTTTTTTAATGAATCTTGATTAACTTTTTTTCAAAAAAAAAAGAGCATTTTACTTGCTCCTTTATCCTAAATTAATCCTTTCTTTGGGGTTGGGGGATGGGAGTTTAAGTTGTTGTAGGCATGGCTAGCATGCCTTCAGGCAGCATTTGTAATGAGGAAAAAAAAACTACTCTAAAATCTAAATGTAGCTACTCCTCTTTTTCCACTAGAGTAATACTCATTCCTAAATAGTATATACGGGTTTGCATTTCTCATTTTGTTGTGCAATATTACCAATAAATAAGTGGTTAGGCAGCATACCCTCTTTTCTTAGTCTCTTAGACAGTGCAACTTCAGTAATTTTTTCTGACCTGGACAGAATCTTGTCTATAGTCAAAACCCTGCTTAGTCAAGCATGGTGGCTTAGCCTTGACCCATTCATGCTTCAAAGTTCTGAATAATTTTAACGAACAACATATTCTCTATTATAAAACATAAAAAAGTACCAATGGAAAAAGTGATATAAGATAAAATGATATCTTTAAATGACGTACAGACCTCCAATTAAAAAGAAAAATCCAAATCCAAAAGTAACTTACTTCATATGGAGCTTTCCTGGTACTGATTGCATCATTTTCATTAAAAATAGGAATAACCCTCAGAGCTAACAATGATTTCACTGTTTCACATAGTTGCATTCTGAAATCAGGATCCCTAAAATCATTATCAGTCACAAGAAGCTGGGATGAGGTCACGTCCAGCTGCAGAACATAGAGAATTCAAAAAAAAAAAAAAACTTCAGAGAAAGACATTGCACTAATAATTGTTAGACAGTCTTGTATGCCCTTAGCTTCAATCCGATTTGATGTACTTTTGACATTTAGTATAAATAAATAAAGTGCATGTTTGATTCATGTTGTTTGGTATAATTCTGTGTAGAACCCTAAAACTGGACACTTACAGAGACTCGTGTTAGTTTTAAATGTTCACAGCCATTGGATAAGTCTGGGGAGATTTATCATGCCAAGGCTGATACTGGTGTGCCACCAAGTGTTGGGATGGCCTGTCTCGGCCACCAGGGTAATAAGACCCAAGGCACATGCAGTATGGGATTACTCGAATTCTTGAACCGGACCAGATTTCCAGTATTGCCCTGGACCTTGGAGACAGATGGGCAAAAACTGGAAAGTTACACCTGACCCCTAGACTCGATTATGATACTTCACTAGGTGTCGGATCAGGCTGTCTTTGATATGCCAATCAGTGAGATCCTTAGTGGGGATCAAAACCTGGGTATGTTGGGACAGTCTGAGAATTCATCTGAGTGGATGATCATAGTGACAGGATCAGCCCCTTTGTCAAACAAAGGTAATGATCGGGAATGCACTCTCTCTGATGGAAACCAAACTGCCGGTAGTTGATTTCAATCGTTGGAATTTTGTTTTGCAAAATTAATATATTTATATATATATATATATATGTACGGTTTCGAAATGTTTGCAAATGGTTTTAATTCCCAGGATCCATGTGAGTAGAGAGTGCGGCACTGTTCCTTGTAGCCGAGGGAGAGGTCCTCTCTTGTCGGGCAGTGCTTGATCATTAAGGGCTGAGAGGTTAAGTGTAAGACCATTTAGGATAATACCTGATGGGCTAATCTTGCACCTGCCCACAGTCCATGGGTTTTTATAAGATGGCTTGGCCCAGGGACCACTTAATGTAAGTGTTGGGCCCATAGGGTCCATGTGTTGGACTCAGGGGTTCACTGAGTTTTTCAGTGAATTCGGTTGGGCCTTGTAATAAAGGTTGGGCCGAACCCATGTGGCTGGTGTGTAGATCAATGCTTGGGTCCCACGCCATACAAAGAAGCCCAACTGGGCAGCAGATTGGAAACTAGTTAAACACTGAACATATAATAGGCCAAAAGCCCATTTCGAGCTGGGCTGATATGACCACCCATCTATGGGGCGAATCTGAGGTTAATGTTAGTAAAAGGATTGGGCCTTTAACCTTATCCACTCCAGGAGACCAAATTCAAATTAGATTTAAATCTAGTAAACTCCTGATAAGATCAGGAGTAAGCTAACTTAATCTGCAGATAGGATTAAGATAATCCTCTATCCAAATACTGATTTGGATTGGGATAACTCCTAATTAGGAGGTTTTCTTAATCAAGAAGAAAGGAGGAGAAACCCAAGAGAAAGATATCAGATTTCGAACCAAGGGTTTTTTGGCAAGAAATCATCCTGCGATAGAGATTGGATCTCATACAAAACTTCAGAGAGAAGAAAAGCAGTTCAGCCATCTTCGTCCCAGGAGTTCTCCTCCAGCCGCCGCCATTCCCTCTTGCAAGATTTGATCTTTGCAGCAATAGGAAGTCAAGAAATCAGTTCTTGACATCAGTCTTGCGAAAAGACTGAAAAAGATTCAGTGTTCAGAATTTCCAGAGGGTTCTTGCGAAGGATCCAGTGTGTAGGATGCACTCTGCTGGTTCCGTTCCACCCATAGCTGTGTCATCTTCAACAGGAGCGGATCTTGGTGTCTTCTTTGGGCGTGAACACCAACTTTGGGAGATACTGTTTCTTCGGATCAGGTATAATCCTCCCTTTTTCTTTTTGGTTCAGATCTGGTTCGATTATGGTTCAAGTAGAATCCTTGAATATTGTATTCTAAATTTAGGGAATGTGATTCCCAGTTGGGAAAAGGTAGGAAAATTTTTGAAATTCGCCCACCCATTCCGCAACCTTTATGGCGTCCATTAGATAGATCCTACCATTCTTTCAATAATAAGGAAAGAAATGCTATGCATGTGAAGCAACCTGCCATTATAGATGCTATGTGGTGAGGTTGTAAATATGCTTTACCTGACTGAACAGTGCATCATAAAGAGCCATGAGACCACTCTGTCCAACAGATGCGCATGCCTTGCCATCAAGTTCAACTTGTGGCTTTTGGAGATCAGCAAAGCTACAAGAGATAAAAAAACATAATTTAAATTTGTCTAGTAATTATTCATCCCATAAAGCCATCCTTCAGTCAAACATATTTTGAAGTGTATAAGAAAGGCAAAAAAACTAAATGTATAGTGCAAGGAAAAGTGCATACTACAAATACTTGGAGCTATACACAAACAAATGAAGCAGCATTTTGATATTATTCTCTTTTTCCTATGCCTCTCAGTAGAAGGAAATCTAACTATGAAACCTTTTTGTATACAATATAGTTTGTTTCCAATTGACATAACTATGGCCCAGAAACCAATATTACAGATTTACCACTGAAATATGAGAAAAAGAAGAAACATATTTGGATAATCTGATCAAACCATATCAACATGTTCCTTAAAATAAGAAACCACAGGTCCACAGTTTATTAGCAGATGACGTTTTAAGTTTATAACCCCTTAATCCTCTAAAAATTAATGCATAATACAACAAACCACTAACTGATGTAACACTATTTGGTGTTTAGTTGACCTTTATGGAAAAACACTCCAGTAAATAGCTTCTAAATCCAAGTAGGGAAGGC